>NW_020524861.1:0-33380 GCF_003368295.1 Carassius auratus | reverse complement strand
CCATAGTGATACGGGGCAGATGTGTTTTTTTTTTCTCTGAACCGCAAGGTGGATGTTAGGGTTTAAATATTGCTTTACTGGCGACTCCCTCCAGCAATTTCTGTTAGACAACATTATGCATTTTTATGTTTGTCCAATAAGGGGAAATTTAAAGAAAAGGAAGAAGAAAACATTGAGCTAAATTAGATATTATTGAAGTACTAAGGGGAATTTTCTAATACATACCAGAACAGACAGCTGACCAAAACAGCTCCTTCTGGCAGTTATTCATAAATATTCATAACTAAAGATGGTTCCAGATACACAAACATTATTATATTTCACATGGACACTTGAACAGAAAACTGTTGTACATATTTGTACAACTTCAGAAATGCAAACACTTTATTGATGTACAAAATCCTCTGAGAATAATTAAGTATGGAAAAGATTTATTTTTATGGTATTTATAGTAAATTAGCATAATTAAATATGCTCAACTGCATCCTTTTGTTAAATGCATTTAATATGTGTTCTTGATTTAATTTTATAAACGTTGCATTCAGTTGACAAAAAAAAAAAACCATTTTTCATAAGTGTTTCACTTCAATAACCCATAATTATTGCAGAGATATAGTGATAATTAAATTATAGAAAAAGTCAAAGTACTCTACTGACATTTAGTAGTTCTTTTATTAGAACTGGATTTAATTTATGAACAGGCTTTTTAATAAGGTCTTAAAAAGTCCATCTTTTTAAAATAATTATTTGCTTGATTAGTTTCCCAGGAAACAACTGCATTTTATTATTCTATAAAAATGTAATTAAATGTTCAATTATTATTATTATTTTAGTTTTTTTACCTAATGTAGTCAGAATGATTTATTATTTCATTGCATAAAACCTTTAGACATTTCACGTGAAGCGCTTTTATTATCATTTTTTAGCTTACCAGACAAAACACCTTTGCTTTACTGCACTTGTCCTATAGTTACTAAAAATGACCTGCATCGGTTGGCACTTGTATCATGATACAGATCATTTCATATTTGTTCCAATGCATTATATTGCATTGAATCACATTGTGTTGAATCAAATCAAAATCAGGGATGAATCGTATTGCATTGGTAGATGCTTTATTTTTATCTTTAATACAGTATATTGCATCATTATGCATCGATATGAAAATGGAATCGGCCTCAGTTTTGGAGAGGCACATCCTTAATACATACATATATATAGTTACAGTCCTTGATTCTAATTGGATAAAAGCGGTGTTGTATTTAGGATATAGCATGGTTATGACCGCTTCACCCAACGGTTCGGTGTGTCACAGCGCAACACCCTTAGCAACATAATCAATATAGCGTCAACACTATTACATGTATTATGTATTTCACCTAAAATAACGGTTTAATCATTTTAGTCATTCACCAGTAAACAGCCTTCCCTCATCAAAGAAACTTTTCTCATGCGGGAGATACACGTGTATGCTTCTATGTCCTTCAATTTACACTTTAATATGCTTGCAAACTTGTCTGTTTTAAACTAAAAGATGGAAAACAGATGTCTTCTCATACTGAGAGATAAGCAAACTTGTACGTGTGTGAAATCATATATGGTGTTAAAAAAAATGACACAGCATATGAGAAAAGTTCTTACTGTCTGTTTTTACTTGAGCTCCATCAGATAAGGCACTTTACACGTAAATGTAACATGAATAAATATAAATAGTAATGGGATCACTCTGAAAAGGTGCACTAAAAGTAAAACTTGTGCTGTTGCATTACTCTGTTCACCATTCTTTAAAATGAGGGAAAGCACCAGTGAAACTAATGCTGCCCACCAGTAAGTCTGTGAACAAGGCATCATTTGTGCATTAAGATCAATGTGCACAGGTAAGACGGATACCAAATCAATGAAATAAAGCCCAAATCAAAAAGACAAATCACTTGTTGCAAAACACATCGGCCCCCAGCATCCAATCAATTACCCATGTCCATTTCGTTCTCCACGAAGAAAGAGGAAACAGACAGGGAGCATTCTTTTGAATGGCTCCAAAGCAGAATCAGGGTTATTGAGGACATCTATCACACTAAACTACACACAGAGAAATTGTATCTGCCTGTATTGGCTGAAAATCTGGATTGCATGCATTTGCTAAAAAGGCAGGCAATCCAGCTTGTACTATTTCAAATGGATTATGGCTAGCACTCAGATCATTACAGCCAGAATTAGTCTGACAATCGTTCATTAAAATTCTATGAAATGCAGAAAAAGAAGGACGCACTGTGCAGCTAATGGCAGTGGCGGAAACGAACAAACATCCTGTTTTCTGGGTGTAAATCAATAGCACAGTAAACTGGAGCACACACAACCTTTTATCTAATACCAGGTGATCCAGAGACTCAACGTTTTTCCACTTTCTCCATAGGTCCCTATTATAAACAGAGATTTAAACTGGGAATTTAAGAAGATGCACTTATTGGGCTTAGGGTTTTATAGGATTTTGTCAACGCCAAGAGTTTCTTGAAAAACAAACCATAAAAATCCATTGCTTAGCTAATTAGTATCACGGGGCACAAAAGTTTTGAAACACCTCATCCGGCTAGAGCCAAGAATTCGCCCTTAGAAATGACAACTTCAAAGAAAAGATTAAAAGTATTTAGTCTGTGTTTATCTGGTACGCTAAACAGAATAATTTATCAAGGCAAAGAAATGAACAATGTAAACATACGGCAGGTCTACAATCAAGTAAAGTGATCTCTGGATGCAAGCGGTATGTCTAGCTATCGGAAAGAACACACTGCCACTGCCAATTTGCGGAATGACAAACTCAAGCATGTTTGACCAAACAATGAAACGGCGACCTTGAATCCCATTTAATCTGAAGGTCATATTCCCAGCTCAGTCATCCGCCGAAGAACACACTGCCTCTCACAGTGATTTAGAGAGGGTTTGATCTTTGTCATTTGTGACAAATTGACACTGGTACATTAAATGTCAATACAAAACATGAATTGTATCATCTCTGAGGAGAAGCTAGTCCACACCACATCTAACAGTTTGGTATTTTCAATACCTTCATTAAGTCAATATCAGCCTGTTATCAGACTGCACAATAACAAAAGCTGGATGTCTAATGGATTGGTCTAGTTTATCACACAAATTTTATTTAAATGTTGATTCATATAACCAGAAGGCAAAGATGAAAACAAACAGAAGGGGCTTCCAAAGTTTAGCCCATTCCAGTCCAATTCAGAAACTGATATCATATCTCTGAATATTTAATGATTATACACCAGTGATCAAGGAGGACAGCACATGCATATATCCTACATTCCCCAAGGTCTCACATCTCATCAAGGTCCTTTTTCTTTAAAGTCACTCAGAGCCAAGGAGATAGTATCTATATATATATATAGAAAAACCATGCTGCTCTTCCTGTGTACACAGATCAGTCATTATCTTCCCATCCTGTCACAAACAGAAGTCACCTTTTGGTGCAAATGAGGTCCTTCCTATCTGTAACACACTGATGGATGGACACAGAGCCTGTCAAACATCACTGGCAAACACAAAAAGAAATAATGAAGGAGCTTTTTGATTCAGCAAGACCAACCTCTCTTACAACAAAAAGATACCTTACTCTCTGGCAATCAAGCACAAAGACAGAAGTAGACACACACACAACGAACATGACACACAGGCTGTTGACTCTTCTGTGATGTGTTGGGCAGGTGTAATTGGCCGTCATCTCATGGTGCTCACCGGTGACTGGAGTTTCAGGGGTCTGATGAAGAGATCGGGTGAGCTCATGTGTCTTCTAGTCAGAGCATACAGTACGTGTCCCAGAATTGTCTGAGGCTAACCAGAGGAGGTGAGACAGCCTGGCCCAACTCAGTGTCTTTCAACATCTTATGAAACTTTATGGCCATGTCATTAGTTTATTTTCTTTTAATTATGTAAATAAATGTAGTTAAACACAGCTACTTGCAAAATAACATCTGAACATGAAGTATGGATTTGAGGTCAAAATAGCTTATTTTAATTTATATTCTGTTTCTCCGTTTTAATAGTTCAGGATTGTGTTTTTTGTTGTTGTTGTTGTTGTTTTAGATTCTGCATTTTATTGGTTTCATTCAATTTAAAAAAAAAAAAAAAACATGACATTTTTAAAGGGGCGTGAAATGCTCATTTTCACTCAATATCCTGTTAATCTTGAGTACCTTACAGAGTAGTACTGCATCCTTCATAACTCCAAAAAGTCTTTAGTTTTATTATATTTATAAGAGAAAGATAGTCTGTACCGATTTTCAAAGGAAACACGACCGGCTGGAGGCGTGACATGTGGGCGGAGCCAAAGAATCACAAGCGCGAGTAGGCTTTTGCGTTGAGAGCGTTTGAAGCTGTGACATTACAGTGAGGAAAAAAACATCCAAACAAACATGGCTAACAGTCAGATTGTGTCATTCTGAAAAGCTGAGATGGTTTTAACTAGATGTGGTGCAGACGGGCCTGGAAGAAATGAGCGCATCGCAACACGTGTGCGTTGCGACCGAGTCTCTTCCATTATCAGCGTGCATACCACATTTGAAATAAATAACTTGGAGCCCAAAAAACGCAATATGGGAACGGCTCCTTCATCGGTCAAAATGTTTACTTTCGGTTTATGGTTAAGTCAATATGAGCATCCCTAACTAGCAAATAAACAATGTAACATACAAACATACAAAATCAATTAATTTTAAGCCACACAAAGTCAACATGTTGGTATTTCTTGCTCGAAATCTGCCATAAAATTAAAGTTTATTGATCTTTTAAAAGGTGTACCTGCGTTATTATGCCAGTATCATTATATTAGTTGAAACTGGTCTTGGAATTGGTCTTGGGCCTTGGCCAATGAAAGCTGCCATGGATTCCGCTGTGCAAGTCAAGGCACATATAGACTCAATCTTGACCCTGTATCTGCTCTCTGCTATCATGCCATGACTGCAGTGGTTCATGTAACACGGATGCAAAAAAAATAAAATTTGTTAACCTCAAAGGAGGCATACTTACTGAATTGTTTAGATGCTATTCATGTCTCTGTATTGACTCTGACTCAACCTACTCAGGTATTGACTGCAATGCTGATTTGTGCCTTATCTCTCTCTCAAGGTTGATATTAGTACTTTAGTGATGGTATGAAGTGCCATTTCAAATGTTCCAACACTAGTACAACACAGCATTTGCTCTGAAAATTCCCCTTGAAAGTGGCATTTTCACCCCAGGAGTTGCATCCTATCACTAGAAAAGCTCCTACTTAAATAGACTGAACGGTTTATTTATATTTCGAGAATGTACTCTTAAACATGTTCAAGGCCATTTGGCAAAGTGAGAATACTGGGCGTCCCTGGCCATCTGGTTAGTGGGCACCCTCCCCCGACCCCTTCTACTCTTGCCACGCGTTACAGACCCCTCCATTTCAATCCACTTCAGTGCTCCAGCTACCTGGCAGCAGTCTCCCTCAGACCTTGCCACAGATGGCTCTGCAGCAGGTAATAATGACCCAAGACAAACTCTTAAATTGATTAAGCCATCGTTAGGGCATAAATACAAAGTATTGGCCTTGCAGAGTGGAAAGATGGCTCAGAGTCAACAGGCACTCACATCAGAGACAGATACAAACTCTGAAGTGCACAAAATGAGGGAGGAAGATGAGTTCAGACTGATTGGCCTAGCTGCAATGGACACACTGAGTAACCCATTAAGGGAATATTTAGTAATCAAAATTTTTAAACTTCTGGTTACAAATCTGGGCTGGTAGCCAAAGGTCTAATGGATTGAACCCAACAAGGTGCAACCCAAGGTTTCTCCAGGGGACTGAACTGTAAGTCACATTGGGGACAAAGTCAGTTACCATGACCTTTTCAGGGATGTCCAATCCTGCTCGTGGAGTGCCACTATGTAACCTGCAGGAATTAGCTCCTATCCTAAGTAAACACACTGGAACCAGCAAGGTCTTCAGACTATTCTGCAAGACACTGGCCTTCAAGAAACAAGATTGGACACCCCTGGAGTACTTGGAGCTAGTAAAAGACTGGTTTAGTTGCTGCAAAGCAACCAAATAACCACTATTCTCACACCATTTCCTAGCAGAGAGGCTCACTTGCTAAAATTTCACTTAAAAAAAAGGCATACAGCTCTCCACTCCAAAGAATCATCAGTAGGGTTCTGTATTTGCATAACTACTCTGTATTACGAAACAGTGACAAATACTTTGTGGTATGAGATGGCCCTGTAGGGAACAGACAGCTTTTCTTTATCACTCCACTAAAGCCTCTCGTGTCACAGCTCTCTCACTATTCATACTCTTAGAGATTGAGAACGATACAGGACACGGTCATATTTCAGAGCACTAAACATGTCTTTAATCACAGGGAGAGTCCTTCTGCTTGGAAAGCCATGATTTGAAGCTCCAATGTCAGGTGCAGTGAGAGCTGATAGCTCCTCTCTGGGTGAAGAGTGTTGGATCATTTAGAGAAATCTATATTCTCTGGCCATTCATTTTGCTGCAGGAATAAAGCATTTCCCAAGAGGGAGAAAGAGAGAGCTCTCTCAGCAAATAGTCCCCTTGCAGCCACTACCTGCGTATGAAACACTTGAAGTATTTATCTCCTCCTGAAGGGAATGTTTGCATGAGTGTCATACTTAACCTGACAACATAACCTTTAGCACATATTTCTTTTCCACCTCTAAAATATTTGTTAGTCTAGTGAAAAATGTAAAATTTAAGATGTGCTGGTCAATATGGCTTTTGGACGTATACTGACACCTAGTGCAGTGGATGTAGCATCATGAAAATCCAATTGCTTTCAAATGGCTTTGTACTGTAGATATCCGCTACGTGCAACTAGCCAAAATTAATCTAATTAGCCATCCTCACGAGGAGAACCACTCCACGTAACATAAAACCGTTTGTATTAAGCTGCTGATCTGATTCAACTGTTGAATGCATATTAATTAAAAAAATATTTGTCAAGTGATACTATTGTTGTCACGGTTGTGAGGGAGTGAAGGAGCGCAGAGATGAAGGAGATTCAGGATAACGGACTTCAATAAACGTCTAAGAGTTACACAGGTTATGTAGAAACACACGTAACATAAGGCAAACAACATTTTAAATACAGGACTAAATGAGGGTAATTGACAAGAAACATCTGAATCAAATGACTAATCAACAAGAGGGGGAAAAAAATGGGTCACAGGGAGCACATGGGAGAAAACACAACAAAACAGGTCCATATCCCTGACAATTGTTATGTAAAAAGTTTTTTTTTAGGGAGGACAAAATTACTGAGTGCACCTTTCGAAAAGAAAACCGAAAACTCAAAAGGACATATCCTGAAGATATAAAAAGCTTTTTGTGAGTATCTTTAGAGAGAAAATCTCTTATTTCCTTCAATCCTGAGCAGAGGGATGTTCTCCTATCTGTTCCAAGGTACTCTTTGAAATGCAGTGGTCGGGGTCATCTTAACTGGCCTTTCCCACTACAGGCTCGGTGTCTGTAAAATACAGTTTCTTATTTAACTTAGACTTTCTCTAACTACAAAACTTTGAGTCTTTGCGAGATCCTCACTTTCACACTAGAAATATTCAACAACAACAACAACAAAAAAAAATCAGTGAGGCACCATGTCCTTTTTATTAATTAATCCTGACAAACACTTAATCTCTATATTTTTTCTTAATTCCCCCAAGGTCTAAACACGATACTGGGGTGGCAATGAACCCATGTTGCGCAAATGAAAGACGGCAGTGGGAATAAAGAGCTGCCATGGGGCTCCACTGACCTTGCGTTTATTCAGAACTACATAATGCAATAATCACCTCCACACGTGTGATAGATTTTAGCCACCTTGCTCCATTAATCATCAGCCGCGAATGGGAATAAATTGAATTAACGCAACGAAAAGCTCACTTCTCTCAACTGTAAGCAATAAAAAAACAATTAGCGAGTTTGAAAATGAGCTTGAATCTAATGCATTTGATTAACAGAATAATACATTTTTGATCTCAGCAACCAACAGCTACTTGTTAGATGTATCAGCGCAGCTGTTTTATAATTAACCTCTATGCTGTGATTAATGTGGATGTGATGAATAACATGTCTTTTACATTGTTCTAATGTACAGTTATGGTGTAATTAGAGATGACTTGTGTCTAATTCTAAAAAAATTTTATAGCATGAAATAATTTCTGTTCTATGAAAAAGGTGCAGACATTAGTGCATTACTGTTGAGTTAAATACAGTATGAGAGTTCAAAGGTAATCCCATAAGCTACGAGATAAATGAGACACAAGAACAAGAGCCGTAATTACTTGATAGTTATTACATAATAATTACAAAAAAAAGTGTAAAACCGATGGTTGTAAACATTGAATGGACATCACCTTACAGTGTTTATGTCATTTCAGACCCAAAGCTTTTGCATTAGAAAATAGAGAGCATCCGTCTCAATGAGCTGTGAACATAGAGAGAAAACCAGAGTATTTAATTTCATACCTCCTTAACTTTCATAGTTAATTTTTCCAGCACCTTGCCATGTATATTCCTACTCTTTGTGTGGAATTTCAAAAGAAATTATGAGAAATGTAAGGCACAGCAAGACAACAAGTTAATTTTGCAGCAGACGAGAAAAGTGGGATTTGCTTCTCAGAGCATACATTTACATCACAATGCAATCCCTCAAACTGTCAACGGGAAAAATGACTAATAAATAATGAATTACTAAGAAATTACTAATAACTAATAAAGAAATGACTTGTGCCCAAACCCAGGCATCCAAAGAGTGAAAAACCAAAAGAAATATATGCTGCAATACTTGAGGTAGGACAAATACAATGAACAGTGCTAAATTACTGCTAAAGTTTTGCAGTGCAGAGTTTAGGTTGATGACTAAGATGACTACAGATTGCTTAATCTATTTGTGACCATATCATCATAAGTGAAACAAAGTTGGAACTGCAAGCTGTACATCTTCAGATGTGATAATGAGATCCCAGATGCAGGAGAAAGAAATGACCGTACTATAAAGACTGTTTCAGCGAGAAAATTATAGAAAAAGGAACTATAAAGAGGGTACAGAATAAAAGCAATAAATACCACAGTCATGCACACTATATCTTCCAGCCACAACCCACATGCACTACAGAGTTCAATCTTATGATATTAAAATGTTTTGCAGACGGTCAGTTGAGCTATTACTCTCTTTCTATCAGCCATACCAATCAGAGCATGTCAATTTCTCCATGAAGAAATTAAAATAAAACATTAGGACAGTTATAACTATTTATTTTTATGGAGAGCATTTAATTCAAAAAGCATTTCAAAAAAAGTTTTCTTTTTTTTGAATACCAAACTACTGGCAGATAAAAATAAATAAATAATAATAATAATGTTTACATTACAACCTTAATTTTTTGAAGCTACAAAGAATACTTTTGTGTGCAAAGAAAAACAATCACAACTACAGAAGAAAAGTATAAATAGGTAGCAGCAAGCAACAATCTAAACAACAGAAAATGAGCGAAAAATTAAGCACTTGCGGGATGCCGCCTTCTCTGTTGCTTTGAGTCCAGATACTGCAAATGAAGCATACATGTTCAATGTAGAGGACAGTCTAGGAATTGTGGATCTATATACATGTGTGAAAAAAGAAAAACTTTAGAATGTACTTTTAAAGGGAATCTAAGTCTCAAAAGAGGTGCTGTGTTGTCGCAGGAGGGGGCTTATAAACTGGTTCGCTATCCCCAGGCTGCAATGCTCAAATGGGTCCCTGAAAGAGACCAGAGCTCAGCGTGGCAGCAGTTGGAGGTTTGAAATGGTGAACATGCCAGTCGACAGCAAAAAGGCCAGCGTATACTGTACTGCAGCGATGCGGTCTGGGGGTAGATTGCGATCTGAGGTGCACGCCTCAGGTATGGGAAAAGTGGAGCATGATGTTTATAATATCTGACTGAAGCAGCCGTGGCTAAGAGACTTTCACGGTTGTCTGCCTACAGCTGAGACCTCACGTCTGATATTCAACCACAGCCTGATGCTGAGAAGTTAAAAAGAAAAAATAGCTGGCTTACTTAAAGGGACAGTTCGACAAAATAAATGTCTTGAAATTACTTTTATTGCATGGGACAAAACAGCATTTTCTAGTGTCATACTGGCTTGGATCCATGGTTTGTAGCCAGCTATGAGATCACCGAGGTCTGGACCTGTACATTTTTCATGTTTAAAAATAAAATACGTTGAGTTGCAGTTTTAAAAGATTTAAACTGATTTCGGTTAAGCTCCGATTTTTCAGTTGTTGTTTTTTTTTTCACGTCTTTATAGCAAAATCTGGCAACACTGCACACTAGACAAAACTCAAATCTACTGTATATAGCAAAGGTTATTCATGAAAACTATAAGTGCAATAGGCCTATTTATTGTTGCATGAATAATAAACAACTTATCAAATGATACACCCCTAACCTATAGTGATGGTCCAATATGATATCTTTTAACAATGCCCATTTCTCCAAAACAGAGAAATCGTCTTTCACAAACATCTACATGTCTGTCTCTTTCGAAGTGTTTTAGTATCGCTTATATAATTGTATAGTTGTATGTGGGGTTATCATATCATTATCTTGGTTATCTTAACCAACGGCCATGTTTGGAACTACATGAAGCTGAAAAAAAGTTTTCATTAAAAATTTTCATTTTTAGATGATAAATCCTTTTAACGGCTTAGTTTTTGGACAGTTTTTGTCTTTTGTGGTTTGGATGATATTTTTTATGCTTTCTGATAAGCGTCAAACAACTGCATCTAGCGATACCTACAGCTCTGCTTGATCAGATAAAAATCTTTAAGTCCTATCTCTCATTCCTCAGGTCTAGTAGTGGCATGTACTTGACATTTAGCGGTGATAAGTCAAGTGCAGCATTTACGAGAGCTCAAAAAAGTGGATCTAACCGGCTTCAGTGGTCGTTTATGTCTTGTAATACAGCCACCATTAAATACGTTGTTAATCACGCACCACCACCACACTCTGATAATTACCACTCACAAACAAATATCTTGGCACCTCCACTTTTGTGATTTAAATATTCCCCTTATTAACTTTATAGACAAAAGTAGTTGCTTACTTGACAGCGTTTTGCTGACTCATGCAGAAGACAGGGACCACTGGTTCACACCAGGGAACTCCTAACTGCAAACAATCAATTAACTGTCCAGGGGATGTAAAGAGAACTGGGGGGAAAGATGGGCTGTTTGAGAAACTCTGAGAATACTTTTCCATGTTGGTATATCTGCCTGTTGCCGGAGTTTGCTTTTAAAGAGTAAGACCTAAAATTATGTGTAGGAAATTCAATTAAAAGATATCAGATGTGTATTGGAGATTGTAGCTAGGAATGAGGCAGCACTCTAAAATGGTGCAAATACACACTGACTGAAGATGGAACAAATAAGATTGATAGGAAAATGATTGAGCTTGGCATATACAAGCAAGCATGTTTATGGAGATAATATAATTCACGGTCCAGCTAGGGCTGTGCAAAAAAATCGAATGCGATTTTCATGCACATCTCATCAGTAAAGACGCTCCTTTTATTAGAAGTATTATCTCCAGCACGTGTGTTCAGATCAGGGTTGCCAGGTTTTCACAACAGATCCTGCCCTGTTGCTTCTCAAAACTAGTCCAAAACTTATCGCGATTCCAGGAGGTTCCCAGATAAAAAAAAATTTGCTTGCCCGGGGTTAAAGTATAAGGTTTTTTTTGGCATGGTTGTCTTGGTAAAATTCGCACTTTAGGGGCAAAAATATCACGTTATTGCTATTGGGGTTGCTTCGAACCGCGGACATGAAAAACAATCGCAAACTTGGCAACACTGGTTCAGGTGGAGCGGCAGTTACTCCACAGAGCCGTCGTCTACCGACAGCTAACACAAAATTGTTTTCAAAATCGACAAAGAATTGCCACCGATTTTAAAATCGATTTTGTGTAGATTGCCAGTGAATTTACGGCCATGTTGCCAAGTCTGTGGTTGTTTTTCCATGTCCGCGGGTCGAAGCGACAATACCAATAACATGATATTTAGCCCCTAAAATGCGAATTTTACCAAGGCAACCATGCCATAAAACTTAAATTTTAACCCGGAAAGCAATTTTTTATCGGGGAACCTCCTGGAAACGCGATTGGGTTAGTTTTGGACTAGTTTTGAGAAGCAACTGGGCAGGATTTGTTGTGAAAACCTGGCCACCATGATCTGAATGCATGTGCTGGAGATATACTTCTAATTACAGGAGCGTCTTTACTGATGAGATGTGCATGAAAATCGCATTCGATTTTTTGCACAGCCCTAGGTCCAGCAAAAAAAAAAAAAAAACATTTTCAAGGACATGCAGTAATTTAATGTTGAGCAGAAGAGGCTATTTACTCTGAATGCTGTTTCTCATTTAATAAGCTGAAGACACACAGCAGTAAAATGAAAAGCATTTTTAAGAAGCATTTCTGAACTTGAGTGTCACACAGTGGTTAAAAACGTCTAGTGTGTGTTTACTTAGAAAAACAATAGAAAACCAGCACAGTTCCGTGCGAATGTAAAGAACTTGATTGGTCTTGAATTACATTAACTTGATTTTCAGAACCTGATTAGTCCTGTTGCTTTTTTTTTTTTGAATCAGCACATCAGAATGATTTCTGAAGGATCATGCAACACTGAAGACTGGAGAAATGATGCTGAATATTCAGATTTGCTTTCAAAGGAATAAATTACATTCTAATATCTTAAATATGTTTGATTTATAGTTATCAAGAACAAAAGCAGATAAACAGTTCAAATAAAATGAGCAGTTTGCATATATTCTCTTTCCTTCCTTCAAGAGGAGATTGTATCCTATTTCAGAGAACCACAGTGTCCAGGCTATTTAGGCAAGTCTCTAAATCATTCTTGGTCTTTGTCAATTGCCTCACATTTTATTCTCAATTCCACAGCAATGAAAGAACCGCAGTGCATCATGGGAGCTCGCCTGTGTTTACCATCTCTTTAGACAGACCATTACTTGGCAACCATCAGTCACTGTTAAACTCCACTGACTTTATTCACAGAAGACTACCTGCACCAAAAGACAATACAGCAAGATTGAGACCTCTCTTCAGCGAATACGGGGGAATAATGAGCGGTCTGTGGCATTTGATGGCAGTGAGAAACATTGTGAGGCTGGAGCTGTTGATAGATGGTGCGTGTGAAAGGGAAGTGTTGCTGCAGCTATACAAAGACACTGTAGCTAAGTTCTGTTTCATGTTAACGTGTTACCTATGAGGCACTGGAGTCTGTCAGGAGATTATTATAAGTGTTAGAGAGTGTCACTTCGGCTATGTTCACACTGTCAGTGTTTGGGACTGACAAGCGTATTTGCTAACAAATGTGAGTCAGATGTGAACTGTCCCATTTATACAGCAACATCCAGTGGCGGTTCTACATTGAAATACACCCTGGGCGAGACCCCTTTCGAGCGCCCCCCCAACCCCCCATCCCCCCCCCCCCACACACACACACAAAAAAAATTGCAAACAAAGTTCTGCACAAACAGCAATATTTTATTAGAACAACTGTTTTCATATGATGTGAGATCATTGCATGCATGTTTCCAATTTGCCATTCCTGCACTTGTTAAATTGATGTTCCTCTTGGAAAACAATTTGCAGTAGAAGCAAAAGAGGCTGTTGTTCTTAATTGAATAAATCAGCCAACTTCTTGCCATCATTTCACCACTTACTAATGTCTTCTTAAAATATTAGTGGTGGCAACTTCTCATTCCTACGGAAAACAAAGCCAGGTGGCACTTTACTTGGTCCTCTGTGAACCAGCTCAGTCCGAATCCTGTCAGTCAGATGTGAGGGCCAGTGGGGCTCAGTGGGGGTTCAGCTCCAGGCATTTCTATCAGACAGCATATTGGCATATTACTCAAAACACATAGCAGTGAAAAACCCCCATGTCATCACATTGTTTAGAGCATAGAAACAAATAGTAAAAAAAATACATTGAAAAATTATATTTTATTCACGCTATGCTATGGTCACTGGGACTCAGTTGTTTAAAAAAATAAAATGATTTTAAATTATATGTATAGGCAAAAACAAAAACTTTTTGGGTTTCAGGATATTTTTCAACCAAAATTTGTATATCAATCTAACTTTCATGGAGGTACCATTAGCCATTAGGTTACTGCCTCAAATTATACGCATGACACACTTTTAGTTATGACTTGTAAAACTATACTTAGGAAACTATACTTAGCATACTGTGTAGCAAATAAAATGCCGTTGGTTATTTACAGGGCCTAATGTTAAACCAACTGATGGAAATGATAACTGAACTTTTAACAGTTTTATTGCAAAGCACAATATTATAAATTAGATCTCGTGATTGAGTTGAAACCAAATTATTGTTGTATAAGCATTGCAAGCAAGCATCATAGCAAAAAGGCTAACACAGAGTTATACCCACCACCAATTAACATTAGCCCTTCATTCATGAAATGGATACTGTAATCATACAGAGACAATAGTTGCATACCTTTATCTTTTGCTCGTTTCTCCTCTTCTTCTTTTCTTTTTTTTTCGAAATTGGGCACCTGGCTTTGACCTTTTCTTCTCCATCTCTGTTTATTTGGCACTCGACAATCAACAGATTTCCCATCCCCCCAACTGTCACTCAGGACCAGAAGTCAAGACTAAACCAATTCACCTTGATGACCGCATAATCGTTTTGTATTACCTAGCTTCATTTGCAGGAACTATAGGCATGTATTATAACATTATGAATGAAATGTGCGTTATTTGGAAGAAAGTCGAGGTGTGTGACTGACTTTAGCCTATTATTAATTATTTTACTAGTGTGGATCCCCCGTCCCCGTCCACCCCCGCCCTGCCCGTTCCATTTGAGAGAGACCCAGAGGTGAAATGTCGCACGCGCCTCTTGCCCCACTCCCTTACACTTCTCTCACAACACAAAACTTCAGTGGATATTTTCAGCAAGCAGGGGCGCCGGCAGCTGCAGGGAGCGCCAATTTGCCAATTCCACACACAGTGAAATTATATAAATGACGAAAAACCGCTTCGCGACACAGAGGATTTTTTGTTTATCTGCTCGTGCTGCCGCCCCCAATGTGTCACGAAAAAATGACGCCCCGGGCGGCTGCCCGGTTTGCCCGTGCCTAAAACCGCTACTGGCAACATCCAGAAGTGAACTGAATGTGGTACATATCAATGACGGTGACTTTGGCATGAAAGTCTATTAATTTCTTAAAAAGTGCATGAAAAAAGGCATTTCATTCATGCATTGATTTCAAATTATACTTCATTTTTATGTTTTTGGTGAGGGTGGGCATAAAAAAAAAACATCAGGGTGATTATGATATCATAACGAAGAAAATAAATTAATAATTGACAAGAAAACCGTAAGTGTTTGGACAAGGTTATTATTTGGTGATTCATTATTGTCCACCAAATCAATCTGTTGTGACCAACATTCAGAAATATGAAAAACACAAAATTAAAAAACGAAACAGTAAATTGTCATACAACAGACCCTTGTATAACCTAAAATAATAACTGTCAATCAAAAAAGTATCAAAGCAAGATTAAGACTATTTCAGATGTGACTTGTATATTTATAAATAATGAATTTACAACAGTGCTACCAAATGAGCCACCATTTCAACCTGAATTATTCATATTTGTAAAAAAATTTTTTAAATAATAATAATAAAATCTGCTAAAATTCATGTGTAAATAAACGAATAAACACAATTAACTTTAATTTTTAAAACAAGATTATTACACTAAGATATGCACACCCCATATTTTGACTCATTAAATGTTAAATATTCTAGAAAGAAATATAAAATCCTTATAAAACATTAATACAAAGTTTAAATTTCTAAAAACTTAGAACATGTGTTTTAAACTACATTTGGATATATTTTCTAGCTCTTTATCCTGGACACAAACTTAATTTATCCATAAATAAATAACTGAAGTCAAGTAGTTATGAAAGATGGCTATTACTGCTAGATGCATAATTTCCTTAACTTTATTTATTTATTCAGAAACAAAAATAATATAATATAATATATAATATAAATTTTTTTTTATTGGTCTCTTAGGCCCTGTTATCTTTTAGTCTGCATGCCACACATTCAGTTTGACCCAAACAGATTAAATCATCTTTTTATTTATCATATTATCCATAGTTTCGATATTTAACCTAGAGCTTCAAAAATCCAACCAGAGTTTCTGCTGATCAAACAAAGCCAAAACACACACACACACACAGCACAAGTGTTTAGGGAAGGTAAATGATGTTGACTGGAAACAAATACCTTATCAGGAACTGAATTCATCCATCATGATGGGCAGACAATACACAATGGGACACGACTGAGACAACAAAATTATACGGAAGGAAAAAGAGGCCAAACTGAAAAAGAGACAGACAGAGGACAAACGCAATCCTGCTTTAAATCAATGTAAGACGTCATTGAAGTCAGGAGCAGAGAAAGGAGAAAGTGTTTATGAAATGGCTCCGGAAGAAAGTGTTTTGGGGGCTGAGGGGAGGATCAGATCTTTTCTAGCATTAATATTTCACTGTGCTGATAAGGAACCTGTCATATCTCCTTTTTTGCCTTTCAGCAGCTGTTGCCATGACAATGGGTAGACGGCTGAGCCATGTGTGTGTGCGTATGTGTGTATTTCTGAAGTATTAGCCAAATGATGACTGGCAAAGACAATGACATCTGTGCAATATGGTGGAATGAGATACCAATTAATGTGAGATGAAAATGGATATAGAGGGAGAAATGTTATATTTGGGATGAAGCTCACATCAAATAACATATTCCAGTATCTCACTTACTTCCTGGACAAATGTTCTGTCTGGCTATAAAAACAAGTCCATAATCTTAATGTCATGCCAATATTTCACAGCCACAATCTCCAAAAATCACATTAGCTCTATTGGCCGTGTTTTATAAAGCAGAAGATAATAGTTTAATATCCTACTTAGAAGATATAAAGAGCTAAAGCAATACCTGAAAGAAGTCGTCTTCAAAACCTCAGGCCTTGTTCTGTAAATCAGGTGCCGTTCTTTTAAAAGAGCATTCAAAATTAAGCTCAGTCAAAATAACTATTAAACAAAATGAAAAAAATAAATACATTTACGGTAAAAAAAAAAAAAATAAAATACTTAAAGGGGTAATATGATAAGATTTCAATTTTTCCTTTCTCTTTTGAGTGTTACAAGGTCTTGGTGAATAAAGAAGATCTGTAAAGTTGTAAAGACTAAAGTCTAAAGTCAATGCAAAGACTAAAGTCAATAGATTAAAATGTTTAATTGTGATTATTTACATGAGTTAACTCATGATTAATCGCAACTTAAATCACAAATTTTGAAATGAGTACTTTTCAAGTTTTAAAATCTCTGATCTTCATGGGGATGGACAAATATAAATGCTTATTGCAAATGTATGTTTATTATTAGTGAAACCACACTCAACATACGGCATGAAGGCTAGACATGTTTCAAAGGTCATAGATGTTTTTTCACATAGCTTGTTCATGTCTACGAGACACATGAAAAATGAACATACAAACACCAGGTTTCCATTACTTCTCTTTCTTTGCACTAAGCAATTTACTAACACAAGCCTGTTTACATCATAATCAGGACAGGGCAGCTCACTTCTTCTAAACATGCAAATTGTACATTTATTATTTATTATTTGTTTGCCCCTCTCTGCGCACATACTGTAATTTGATGGAGGCAAATTCTCAATAGATCTGTTTGTATTGTTTTATTTTACTGTTTTTCGTTTTAATAGATTTATAATCGAGCCGTCATCTGAAGAAATCAAATATACAAAATATAAAAGACAATAGCTGTGCTGTGATTTTGGCTAAACTAGCATGTAAAATTAGAGAAGCAACATAATATCTGGTTTAACTAAAAATTATGTACTCTCACTATAAATATAAAAACACTTAATACTCAACCCCAAAATAAATAAATAAAGCTATTATTTAATGACAAAAAAAATTCAACCTCAAAACACATAAGACATTTTGTTGAGCATGCTGGGTTGCCAATTTATATTGAAAGTCAAATCTAAGCCCTAAAGCTGTACTATACAAGAACCACTGCTGTAAAACATTGTGTTCAATACCAGTCCACCTTCTTTTCATCTATAGGCCTTAAGCTTAACATCATTTACACAAATAGGACATGTTCCTGGATCAACCACTTCTGCTGGAGAAAAGCTTTTCATGATTGGCTATGACTGGATGACAACAACAATATTCCAGGAATGATACTGTGCAAAGTTCTGTTTGTGTAAATCACATTATTATACCACTTAACCAAAAAGAATGCAGACCTGCAGTGACACATTGCCACATGAAGTAAATCTCAATAGTTCTGATTGTGTTGTTTAAATCTTAACATTAGAGCATTATTGCCTTAAGAGCCAAATAGACTAAAGTACTTTACAAAAGAGGAAACAGTAGTTAGCCGTCAGCAATCTGAGTTGGCTAGATTACCGCTGTTAATCTGAATTGACAGGCTGTTGACTCCTGTGTTTAGCACATTGCTGCCCTGCTTATGAATTTTGCATTGATTCCAATTTGTTTAAATTATATGCCAGAAGATCAACAGTTACCATATGAGATTCCCATGCACAATGAATATTAAGCAGTGCTTGTGATCTATGCATTCCAAAAACTATGACTATATCATGCTTATTTACATGTACTGTATGCTTTGCGTTCATCATCTTATTCCACTCGTCTGTGTTTTTACAACCTACTTTAGCGGTTTCATTACTCACTATCATTATAGCCAGTTAGAAAGAGAGTTTGACACGTTTATGGTGTGTGTTTCAAAGCATTCTTGCGAACGCATTATGACATGACACAGTATACGGCAACACTGGAGGATCTCAACTCGTTTGCTACTCCAGTGGCCAATCAAGGAGCTCGTTTACTGGAATGATGCTGCATAATTAAGAGAAATCGTCAAGTTTGCATGACTTTTCTAATATTTCCCAGTCCGTCCTTTAATGATGCAGACCTAATGAGTCCATTAGTCTCCTCTGGGGGGCACGGAAGGGTTTGCCAGATGTTCCTTGACATGAATAAACAGCATCTGCTCTGCCTTAAAGCTTTCTGATCTTTTGGCTAGAATTGGACTGTATTATAATAAACCCCATTCATACCAGAGAGGGTCGGGGGGAGCAATATAGAATGATTTTTGTAAATACTCCTTAAAATATATTTGCAATCTTCATCCTTGTTTTAAAAAGTGACAAAAAAAGTTTTTTACTCCACAGTTCATGTTCAGTTCAAAGCCACTGCACCCTCTTTCTCTCTGAATACAAATGCTCAGCGTGTTAAACAAAGTCACACGCATTTAAATCCCTCTAGACCAGCTGCTTAAGAAAGAAGAGCTTTGTGTTCTCATCATGTAGATGAAAATGGAGAACTGACCTCCTGTGCGGAGGAGAATGGCTAAGACCGTGGACAAAAATAAGTACTGCAGTTATATTCGGATGCCACTGAGCAAGATATTACAAAACACCTGACCCCAACTCTATAGAGCAGAACATGAAATTAAACAAAAGATGAAAGACAAAGTACAATGCAGCAATGAAAAACCAACTGGAGCATGGCAGTATTGTATTTGTAGAGCATTAAGATATCAGTGTTGTCTTAAACATTTTTGCTTTCTATTTTCAGTTTATGCTACCTAAAACTTACGAGAACACAATGCACCACGGTTTTAGTCTAAGAAACTTGACATTTACAGTTCAGTCAAGACATTTATGGTACTTCAAATAATTACTTGAATTTAAGCAACAAGGCCATGCAAACTTAGTGTCACCTTTTTTCATTGCAAGATTTGTTTTCGATTCTTAAACACTCGGACAAACCTTTCTTTTCTATTCTGGGTTTCAGTATGTCTGTGCTTCATTCTATGCTAGTGGTGATGTGCACTGATGACTGAAAATCTCCACCCATTACTCAAATCCATCCAACACTCAATTAACAGTCTATTTGCATTCTGGCAGCGTCTAGCTCTTGATAAATAACTCTTTTCCTCTCATGCTAGTCAATCATGAATCATCCCTTCATCTGCGGCGTGGCAGCCGAAGCCCCACTGGGTGCGACGGACGACTGATCTTGGCATCAGCATCTCCGATAGAAGGCAACTTCCATGATCTGAATGAAACGCTTCAGAATCACACTGCAAAGAGCCCAGTGAGTTGTGACCAGGGTATTTTTGCAGTCACTGAACCACACTCTATATCAGCATAATGACAATATGTAAAACATATACAACATACACATAAATACATTTATGAATACAAATCTTTTGACACATTCCTGGCTAAATCAAAATTAGGTAAATGTTTATAATGCCACTAAAAACATCTAATTTATTATAAAATTACTTACACAATGCTTGTGTAGAATCTATCAATACTAAATTAATTAATTAAAAATGTTCATACACCTCTTTTATGATGTTTGTTTTAATTTAACAAAAATATTTTTTTTTTTGTGATGCGGACAGTCAAAAAATTCATTAAAATGACATTTTAGCTGAACATTTTATGCATCCTTTGAGAATATTTTATTATTATGTCTTAAACAAAATACTTACACTATAAAAATATTACTAACATTGCCTCATTGCATGTTAAAATAACTGTTCACGATTTTATAATATTCTTAAAATATTCAATATTAAAATATTTTCTGACAAGGTAAAATTAGTTCAGACTTTCATTTGCAATGTGATGCTCTTTTTTGAATTTGTATTTATTTAATTCATATTACTGGAATAATAATAATAATAATAATAATAATAATAATAATAATAATTAAAAATTACCTTGCAATATTGATTGATTGACTTACTGATTGACTAAATTATTGATTAACTGACTAAAAATAATGTCTACATGCTTTAAAGTGTTAAAATGTACAACTTAAAAAAAAAAAGGTATACATGTTTTGAGACCATATGATTTAAAAAATGAACCATGCATTGACAATGGCATTGACTGAATAGAGTCCAAACAAACTCCATGAAATCAATATTCTATTCTGACAAATTCATAAACATTTGAATGTTTCTATAGTTTTTTTGTACATAAAAGATTTTGTTCCAGAAGCACAGAATTAAGCTTTCCAACATAAATACATTCAAAATTTTTATCAGTCCTACGTCTATGGCCTGAGCACTGCCAGGTGGAAAACCCAGAGACCCTGCGACAAATGCAACTGGTTCACACACTCGAGTGTATAAGGCCCAGATCACACCATATGCACTTTTTAGGTCTGAAAACGTGAGGCGCACCACAATGCCTTTTTTTTTGTTGTGACTTTAAAAAAAAAAAGAGTGGTGCGCTGATTTTTTTATGTTCCTATAGGCAACCACCAAATTAGCTGTCTTGTCAGTCTAATCGAAGGATTATAGCTAGAGTGCTCAAAAACCTTTGGGTTCTGCTGTTAAGTAAACTGCCATATTAGCAGAAACCTTAAAAAATACACCTCCGGGTAACCCGCGACAGACATCAAATGTTTCTCCTCCATCATTGCAATCTCCGGACTTTCTAAGCAATGGTAAACTTTCGTCACCACAATGGAAGTCCCTTTCTGTTAATTTGATTGGACAATGGAAAAAAAATATGCAAATTACATTGGGCTTTTCTGCTCAGTGTTGCCAACTTAGCAATTTTGTTTGTTTCAGACTGCCATAGCAAATTGCCTTCAAAAGCACCTAGCAACAAATTTTGCCATTTCTTAAAAATTTTAGGCAACTTTTAATAAATGACTCAGACTATAAAATTGCACGCATTTTCTTTACAAATTACACAAAAAAAGAGGAAACCAAAAATGCCTGGCAATACACATATCGCATTATTTGAGTTAGCAGCTATTTGCAATTGTTGAATTTAATAATAATAATAATAATAATAATAATAATAATAATAATACAATTTAACAATTTTTGATACTCTTTGTCAGTAGCTTGTACCTGTCATTGTTTATCAGGTAGTATACTTATAAGGAAAATGGAAAGGTACTAGTAATTTCAGGACATTACCCATTATCCATTGTAACCCTGTAACCCGAGAAAAAAAAAACAACGAGTAATTTTAAATGCAGGTTAAAAAAAAAAATCTGGATATTTATTTTATATCAACATAGCAGACTTTTTTCAGAGAGTGTAGCATATTAACTACTTAAAACATTGCTTAAAGCAAAACAGTTTCAAATGTGTAGAATTTCTAATTTACTATCTATGAAAAAAATGTGTTGTAATCATTCAAAAATGTGTATTTAATTATTCAATGTATTAAAAAATACAGTTATTTATGTGTTATATTATTTTACAAAGAATCTAAATTAACATATATAAAATATATTTATTTAGCTGAGATTTGATGTTTAAACAATTTTGCATTGTGATCATGCAAGCGGCTAAAAGGTGAGCGTGCAAAATGCTCACTGCCAACAGAAAACAATTAAAAAAAAGGCACCTATCACTGCAAAAAAATGCATTTTGTCTGATCAGGGCCTAACTCATCTTGGCTTCCCCACTCAAAACTTGCCGCAGTGACATGGTAATGTCCATCAAAAAGAAGACAATGGTCTTTAAAATCGAATAAAGTGTCTTCCAAAAAATGCTCTTACATATAAACTTAAGACTGTAAATGAATTAAATAGCCTAGTATTTTAATTGCTTTGAGCATTTGAGCCTTACATCTACTTTACTTGTTGGGGATTTTCAATCGTATATGTTTTCAATGGTAGGGTGCTGAAGCAGACTTTTTGTGACAAGTAGTAAATTACAAACATTAATCATGCAGAGTCATTAACAGGATTTGCAAGAGAGAAAAATCTACAAAAACTGTTTATTTCGCAAAACCCTGCCACCCCTCCCTACTTTGGGACGTTCTGCAAATTTATGTTATGATGCCAGAGATTGGGACAGAATTTAATGGACCTGATTCATATGTTTTTCAGTGTCACTATAGTCTGAGTCTTTTTTTAATAACCAATAAGCAAATGCAAGCGAGTTCACATATTGTGGTGTAAAGTCAGTAACTCGTGTCCTAATGACTTGCTGAGTCTGATTATTTGCCCTGAAAACCCACTGTGTATATCACTGGGCTCTGCAGCCTTGTGGGAAACTGCCATTATGATTTTATAATATAATTGACAGGTGTGCAAACATTAGTACGACATATAAAATACTTGTTTTATTAATTAGAAATTAAGGTGCGATTAACCACTGCCTTAGGTATGGTATTTCCAAAACAACAACAACAAAAACAATACATCTCCAAATGTAGCACATTTAAACAAAAAAAATACATAAGATACCTTTAAGCAAGAAAGAAAATCCAAGCCCTATTGACATACCAGCCAGAAGCCCTCATAGAATCAACTTTAAAAAGATGAGGAAATGATTCTTTGCACAAAATCTAAAAATTTCATTGGATGTCGTACCTTATTTATTATAGCTGTAGTTTTGAAAGGTCTGTGGCACATTTCATGAGCACTTACTTGTAATTTGATTGCATTCCTCAACTCATTCCGCATGCCAGTGGGGAGGGGAATTGATTCTGGATAGGGAATCTATCTAAAGTGGAACTGACAATGATTGTAAGTGAGATGCAGAGCAATTCGATTCCTAGTCATTTTATGTGATATTCTACACGTTTCATCATGACATGATAAAACTTTCACAAATAATCTTTTGCTCCACACTCTCCCCAGATACAAAATGTCAGTGGAAGACAGGTATACCTCTATAAGTTTGTGTTGTTGGGGAGAGAGATGTTTAATTTAGTTAGGATAACTGACCCCAAAATTCCCCTAAAAATGTTAGCAGGGAGTGCAAAGGTCAGCATCAGGAGCACAGGAACTGCTTTTAACTGCCTCCATTTTTAGCCCACTTAACCAAACTTCCTCTGTTCACCTGTAGTATAATCCCATTTCTGATACAGGCTACACTTAGAATAAGATTATCAGTTTTAGCCAGGGTTTTTAAACTGATTCCATGCAAGGAAACAATTACATCATTATTTTTTTGCGAGTTTATATTCCACTATTCTGACTTTATAACTCACAACTGTGAGTTTATATCATGCAATTCTGTGAAAAAGAAATGCGAGTTTGTACTGCACATTTTATTATTTTATTCGGTGGCAAAAACAGACTTCAATAGAGAAATAGGTAATAACTACACTATTGACACAGTTCAATCAAACTTCAATAAGTCAATAAGTTCAAACTTCAATAAGTCCCTATGATTTATGGCAATGCAGAAAACACAGACAGAATCATAGAATTGAGAAGTTGGTAATAAAATGTTTTAATTTGATTACAAATTAAATTATTTCACGTATCTCATGTGGCCCTAAAATTCTATTTTTGTACAACTTTTAATAAACTGTTGTTAAATTGTGTAAATTTCATGATTTTAATTTATGAGACATTTAGACATATTTAGACTTTATTTATAAAATTGCATTTAACCATTAAAATGGTGTAGAAAAAAAATTCTATTTGGAAAACAAAACAGGATTTAGGAAAAATTGAATGAATTTCATAGGGACCTTATTAATAAGTACATTTTATTTCTAATTTCTTGATGTTCAACTGCTCTGAAGCCTTGATATCCAGAATTAAGCATTAATTAAGAATTAAAAGTAGTGTAACAATAACTGTGAGAGTATAAAACTGGCTTAATATTATTTCTTAATGCCAAATGAGTGTGAAACATCTGCAGCATCATAAACAAATTATTATTCATGAGTTCAGTCTCCCCCATGCAGTGACATCACAATCTTCTGCCCCCTCCATACAAGAACTTGTTTCGGTGCAACTGGCCAACATGTTTTAGATCTATAGTCACCATCACTCCAAGCCTCACTAATGAATACAAACCAGTTAGAGGAAGAAATTAAAATTTTAATTGCTGTCCTCAAGATCCCAATATGTTGCCTCTCACCCAGGGGTCTGCGATTAAGTGGGTAAACTGTATTCTGTATTGATGGCTCTGTGCTCTCGTGGATATTAATCCTTGCCATGTGCAAATCACTCCCATATTGTCATTTTGATGGCTCCACAAGGTGGATTATGATGCGTCTCCATATGGCTCGGCTTTGCCACATATCCATGAATATGGGCTTGAGAATTATAAATATTGTGGGCGAAATCAGGGTGATTCAGTGCACCCTCGACAAAAGATACATTCAGGGTGCTAATTATTGCATTTAACTTACATGAGTATGTCCTGCGGGATGGAGCGCCATGCGAAATTCATGGTCCCTGCAGAATTATGCTAATGATAAGCATGACATTGGGGACAATGAGACTATCATTACACAGATGTATGGCTTCAGATTAGTCTGTCACACACATAACAGCACTTTCTTAGTAATGTGAGATCCGTAAAATACATCCTGCACTAGAGTGACTTCACTGTCTCATGCAGAATTAGATGGTTAGCATGGCTCTGTTAGCATCAGGTTCTAAAAGCAACGTTTTCCATTGAAGACCATCAGCCATGTATTCTCAGCAAATGCATTTTATGCATGCAACTTATTATATGAACACCAATATATTGTCATTGTATAGATGTCTTATCAGTGAAACCTCAAGTACATGAGTGTGGACATCTTGATAATTATTAGTGTTATTTTTGTATCACTTATACACTGTCATAGTCAGTTATTTTAGTATAATTGACATACAATTAAAGTTTTTGTTATCATATTTAATTAGATTTTAGAGCAGATTTCATAGTTTTTAGTAAAAGTAAAAGGTTTATATATATATTTTTTTAAATATAAATAATAATAAAATATATAATATATATATATATATATATATATATATTTTTTTTTTTTTTTTTTTTTTTTTTTTTTTATTATTATTATTTTTTTTTTTTACAATATCAAGAAAATGATACGGATCATATCATGAAAGTTTTTCAGGATTTAAGATAAAATATATTTTCACATTAATTATTAATTCATAAAAATCATTGTTTTTGTCGAGTCGCATCACACAGAATGTTACAACCTAATTCAATCTTGCCTTTTCATAAAAAGGTCAAGTGACCTTACATTTTAGAGTCATACTAACCTTGACACACAGTCATTAGAGTCTGCAGGGGTCCTCTCTATGATATCATTTTCAGTTTTCTGTTTTCTCCTCTCTCTCATAGGTATCATTGAAAGGTCTGATTCATTCCTGCTTCATGCATTCCACTCTTACTTCCTGTCAACAGCCCAGGAAGCTCTTTGGTTATATGACAGGCTTAGGGATAATGCCCACAGAAGGAGTAAGACTGATGTAGGTTTGTGTCGGGCTGTCAAACAGTGTCCTCCTGCTGAGAAGTGGACACAGCGGAGTCGAGGCTTAACAGAAGGGGGCAAGGAAAAAGAAATCAATTTACCATCATTTTAGTGACCCGCACAGAGACAACACGCCAAAAAAACACAAGCAAGCAAACTTCCTCCCCAGCAGCAAAACAAGATCTGTCATCCCCACACTTGACCTGACAAGGAAACATGCCAGAGTGCATCCTCCAAAATAAAAACAGCCGCTTTTGCTTTTGGAGGGAAACCAAGTAGATCTTTTACAGATCCCTCACAGCCCTCAGTGTTAAATTTGCCCACCACTGAAGGGCATCTTGAATCATTTCTGGTTTTCAGATGGACCACGCGTACTCTTCATGCTTTACTGGCTGCAAGTTCTATGCTCAATGCATCTTCAAGCTTTACAAAATTACACACACTTGTGAGTTTATGTGTGATAGACAGTATGAATAAGTAAGCAGGGTGGATGGGTGACCTCAGAAACGAACACGACTCTACAGACACAATCTGATCATAATACTTGACTGAGTTGAAAGTATGTCTGAAGTACATGGCGGCGCGGATTTCGTCTTGGCTAAAGGTCAGCGTGACCCATAAATAAAAGGGCTACAATTACTGCCATCCATGTGGAAGACACTCGAGAGCAAATCTCATGTTATGCTGCACTCCAGTCAAGTGTTTCCTTGTTTTGCATATAACCATGAGCGATGCTAGGGGTGGGATTTGAATGCTTTTAGCAAAGGTCTGAATCTTTATGTTTGTTTCATTTTGTTTTGCTTTATTCCCCTGTGTCAGTATTTATAACTATATTTGCATGCCTGGTAATTTTCAGATATTATAAGCTGAAATTCTGCTTTATACTTCAGATATTCTAAAGCAACTAAGGCATATTTTGTCAATCAGCATTAAATCTGGTGCATTTTATAGCTTATAAAACACACTGAACCACTGGGTGAACTTGTAGTGTGCTTGTAATAAGCAACAACAATTGGATAAAAAAAAAAGGTTAAATAACTAAATATATTGCATTTCAGGGATTTTGCTAATTTTCAGACACATGCCTGAACATTTGCAATTATATTATTCCTTATTTAATTCCAAAATGCCAAAAAAATAAGTCAAGTGACATTAAACAGCTAGTCAATTTATAAATGAACAAATAACAATGTGTCAGTGTGTGTGTGTCTACAACAGAGAGCTACAAAAAAGGGTTTTGGAACAAGTGCTTTGAAAAATGTACTTATACTTGCTATATATATACGATGCAACACATTATAATTTTGATAATCTAAGCCCAAGACATACACTAGCCCTAGAATGACCATTACATGTAATGAAAGATTTTTTACACTAGTTGTAATAAATTCAGCTCAATTTCTGGTCCTTCACTTATAACAACGAGAGTGCCTTTTAACTACAGCATGAGCCGAACCCAGCTCTGAGAATATACCCTCCTACTCTCATCATAAGCGCTTGAACAAACCTCAGCATTGGAAGCTGGGGCTGGTAGGCATGTAATTGTACTTGGCATAACTGTGAAATAGCACTTAAACTTCTGCCTCGAAGTCGACACAATAAGTTCATTACTCCCTTTCTTTCTCCCTCTATCCTTCTCTTTTCCTTCCACCCCCTCCTTTCCCACCTGACAGACAAATCAGTTTAATGAACATCCAACATTAACAGGGGAAAGAGTCAAGAGGATGGTGGGAGCTTGGTTTCAGGGCTGGATTCACATACAGACAGCCAGTGCTAGTGCTAGTGGTGATAACACACACCGACAGCATCGGAGGCAGAGGGAAACCTCTACATGAACATGTGAAGCTTTTAGAACCACAGTAAAGTGTCAGTTATGCGTAGCAAGGAATGTTGGGGAACTTACTCAACTTAAGTATGGTTAAATATTATATTTACACACAAAAATACACTACAAAATGGTAATTTTGTTAAATATATTAAAAATATATATTTATTTTAAAAATCATTATAATAAGCTGATTTGGTGCTCAATTTCTTATCAGTGCTAAAATAGTGCTGCTTAATATTTTCAAAAGAACTAAATTAATTTTATTTTTCAAAAAAAAAAAAAATCTATATTTTACTGACCCCAAAGGGCCTATTTGCTTTCCATTATGTGAAAACAGAATTGCAAAATCTGGTCATAAAAAAATGGAGTTTACTGTACAACACAAAATTGGGCAACATTTAAATAAATAAATCCAAAAAGTATGGCCATACACTAAATCTTTGCAATGCTGACTAGTGTCTGACAATATAAAACTGCAAAAATATTAAGTATGCATGCATGAATGAGGCACAAAGTTTTGTCTACTGTAGACACACAGAAGCAAATGCGGCTCTTGAGGTGTTTTCAGAAATTATGACAGAAATTTATTACTATGGTACAGTAACAAAAATAATTATAATAAAGATTTTATAAAAAATTATTAAATAAATACTTTGATTACCAGGTAACATTATCAAACAGAATCCAGCATGGTTAAAGATACGGCACAGATTTTCTAAAAAAGAATAATACAAAAAAATTAAATAAAGAGGGAAAAAAATAAAAAATGCATGTGTAGATCTGTTACTGTTAAGATTTTAAAGTGATTAAACCTGTTAGCCAGCAAGAGGCGTCCTGAACGTCCCTAAACTCGCACGTGCAGTGTTTATGAATAGATTAAAAGAAACGGGACAAATTTAATCTTGACAAACTATGTATCATTATAAAGATCTAAGCCTCAAGCATCGACGACAGATCGCTGTTTTTCAATGGAAAGCTTATAAAGACTGTATTTGCTACATTTGTGTAAGCAGTAACATGAACAATGGAAACGCTGTACATACCAGATTCATCTTAATAAGGAGTCATAAACACATCCACAGCTGCAAATCCCGGTTTAGTTAGAAAGGTAAGGGTCCACTGAACGCCATCTCATGGAGAACGTTAAGTCCAGCGAAGCAATAACGTTGTAATATGGATCATAATTCCTTTGTTTACGTTTCAGTTCTTCAGCGACAGAATTGTTTGCGTCTGTTTTGGAATAACTCACGGTCATAAACTGCGTCTTGTTAGTATAAAAACGGCATGGTTTTGCAGCGTACAGTGTCACAAACAGAATGAGTTGATCCACCAGAAAATAGAATGAATTAAAGATAGGCGAAAGATAGTTTATTTGAATTTTGGCGCTCCCTTGTGACGCACCTGTCAGCTGATGGAGGCGGAACTTACAGCGATCGCCTTTTTCTTTCTTTGTTTTATTTTTCAACAGTTTTTATATATGTGAGAGGGTGTTTTATGTTGAATGTGAATGTATCTGCATGATTACCATCTGTTTGAGTGCAAATCAGCCCAAATCAGCTCGCTATTACTGAATGATCACGGCTATCAAAGTGAACACGTCTATATGAACAGAGAGAGAGGATTTACTTTATGGCACATTTGTGTTACTACCATATACCATAATTACTCAAAAATTATTTTTGTAACACACTGAAGTAGGAAACTGTTATTATATTTATAAATTTAATAATTAGAAGTTATATGTTAAATTATAAGTTATGTAGAGCACTTTCAGCTGTGATTTCCATGGGGGGTGCTGGCTTACAGGTTAAAAACCATTTGTTTATTATTAAAAATCAATGCATCCACTCAAATAAAAATAAACATGAACAATATTTATTATAATAAGGATTTAAAAGTATTTTTTTACATTTTTAGAGCCATGGTTTAGTAAAATACTTTTCAAATGCTTTCAATACATTAACAGTTTCACACAGACACACACACACACACACACACACACATACATACATGCACACAAACACACACAAAAATTTACACATTTCATACAAATACTTAAGAAATCGGTTTTACCACATTATAACATACTTTCCTGATAAGCCTTAAAACACTGTGAACTATTTTAAACCAAACTCAGATGTCATTCTGTTTTGAGAGAAACAACTAAAGAATCCCTTCAGAGCTGAGATTCACAGCCGCAAACACTGCTATTGAAATTCGATAAACATGCCATCACCACCACAAACTAAATTGTTGCCCAACGGCAGCCTGATAGTCACAGGAATTGGATTAAAAAACTGTGTTGCCTGTCATAACATCCAAAAAATTTCTGGAGGTTTACACAATATCTCAGCACATAACCCTGCTCTGTAAATGATATTTAACCATCATAAGGCAAAGAAAGATGGGGGACAGTGTGCTACACCTCAACATGTCACCAGCAATTTAATTATCTAGGCAACAGCTGCTATAACCAGGCTACCACAGCTCTTATCGGCTCCTCGCATGCGTTCGGTATCCATAATGCCAGCAGCGACAACTGACGACGTTTACTATACTGGATGTTGCTTCACATAAGAGATTACAGCAATTACAGAACCATTACAACAATGAGCACTACACTGTCCAAATTAGCACAAGCGCCACAGTCACATGATGCAACCGCTGTAAAACAGCCTTTGCTTATTTGCCGATGACAGTTTAATTTTGATCATTAATTTTGGGTTACATGGACTGACATGCATTGTGTGTTGTCTTTATGGCATTTTCCTCATTGTAGGAAGTAATCAGAGATATTGAGCACAAAACTATTACAATGCAATGGTTATCCTGTGAAGCCAATATAATTATTATATTATATTATATTATATTATATTATATTATATTATATTATATTATATTATATTATATTATATTATATGTGAAGTAATAAGTGAGAAAAAAAAAGTGTTTATTACGTTTGAAATCTGGATATTTATCTTATAAAAATGCATGGATTCACTACAAGGGGCCTTTATTCAACCCCCGGAGCCTTGTGAGGGACGTTTTATTACAGATGCACGCACTTTATTTCACATCTAATGAAATGTTGACAACAAACACCCGCTTATCCCCGTTGAAAGGTTTGGAAGAGCAAGGACAATATTGGATTATTCTGAAAGAAGAAAGTCACTTACACTTAGGATGCTTCGAGGGTGAGTAGAAGATGGACACATTTTCATTCTCGGGTGAACTAACCCTTTAACAATTTAAACGGTTTTATAATTTAATATATTTTAAAATGCAATCTATTCCTTAAATAGCAAAGCTGAATTTTTTGCATTATTACTCCAGTATTCAGTGTAACATGATCCTTCAGAATGTATTCTAATACGCTGATTTCATGTCCAAGAAACATTTCTTATTAATATCAGTGTTGAAAAATGATTTGATGAATATAAAGTTCAAAAGAACAGTATTTATATCAAATATAAATATTTTATTTCCCATTTTTATCATTTTAATTTAATGCATAAATTCATCCCTTTAAGGAAATCCGACGAGTTCCTGAGTATGCGTGGCCCCTACAGAATACAGCGGACTGACACTGATGCACTGAAGCTGTCGACTACACATAACCATGTGCAATGTGCTGACACTCTTAATACAGAGCCCTATGTGCAGGCCACAGCAGAGTAATCTAATCTCAGGGAGCTTTGCATCTCCGGCCAGGCCGTTATTGACTGTATTGGGGTCCATAAATCATGGTGGAGACACATAGTGTACAGCCCTGTAACTCAGCCGATGTGAGCCTTCACAAACTGCTTTCAGGCCACAGACGCAGTGGAGCATGCTCAGATCAGATGCTAAAGTAACCATCATGAACTCAACATACCACACACACACATATGCAGATGCTCTCGGACAACTCACCAATCTCTCCCAAGCACTCTAATTCCACCTCCCTGTCAAACACTGGAGGTGTGGTGGGGTGGAGGGAGAGAAATGGAGTCATTTACCGGAAGCCATTGACACTTCTGTGCATTACAATCAAGCCTCAAGCAGGTCGCCCACTGTAGACTCCTGCAATGTGGCCTACCAAGAGACTGTCCAAACATCTCAGCCATCTCCCTGGTTTGTTAAAGCATCAAAATGAATTGCAGCAGATTGTCGCGAACATGAGCATCCTGTGCATGAAAACTTGACGAAATGAATCGAATGTCCAAAATGATGAAATGTGAAACACTTGAATGAGTCAAGACATTGTCTCCTGTAGACCACTAGCATAAATTCTGGTCCACATTTCAGCTTTTTCCTGGTAAAAAAATAAATAAAAAATTTAATAATATTAAACATTAAAAAGTAGTGTTCCATGAATACTGGAAAAATTGCAGAAAATGTGTACAACTTTGCTATTAGAATCTTAGATAATTTAAAAGTACAAATTATTTCACAGCCAAAAACAAATACAGTTCTTCTTGTGGATATCTACTTCACTTGTGCCTACTGTATATCTGAGTATCTTTAAAAGATTTGGCTATTCAACTACAACTCACACACACGACACAACTCTGCTTGTGTTCAGGAAGTTGAAATAAGGGTCAGCCAGTCAGAATAGAACTTGCCAGATGGGAAAGCAGTGTCTGGTTTGGGGTCAGTTAGTGATCAGACTGTGGGTGGGCAGTGGGTGTGCGTCTGAGTCTGAGACTAATAGCATGACAAGTCAAATATGATATATGTTACAGTTTATTAGAACAGAGTGATTCACTAAATGATCAGCTAATTACATCACGACAATCAAGTTGAAAGCAGAAAGTCAGGCATACTGTTCTCACATTACATCCCCAGGGGGAACGTCTCAGAAGTCTTAACCATGGTCTTGCCATTACTGATAATAACCGCTGCTGCAGGACGTGTTTGCTATGGTGTTATTTGTTTTAAAGCATCCGTAGTACTAATGACTGACTCTCCGAGCCCCTGCAGCAACCAAACAACTCTCTAAAATACCGCAGGTGAAAGTTCACTGAATAGGCTACATTTACTGGCCTAATATTTCTGAAAGTAGCATTGGACAAGAGAGAAAAAAGGGGGTATTTGTAAAAATCCTCTTATATAATATATATATAAATGCTGAA
>NW_020524860.1:0-118866 GCF_003368295.1 Carassius auratus | reverse complement strand
GTTGTTGCTGTTCCTGCTCGCAACCTGAAAGTGAATTAAAAGATAAGTTTAATTACAAACAGTTTCTTCATTGAAATAAGAAACATTACAACGAACTTTTCTATAATTTTGCCTATAAAAGGAAGATTAGATATTGGTCTAAAATTGCTCAAAATTGGTGTTATCAAGATTGGTCTTTTCAGGAGGGGCTTTGCAACTGCAGTTTTTAAGGAGTTTTGGAAATGTCCAAGAAAGAAGTGAGGCGTTCACCACTTATAATATCTGCTTCTAAGCAGTAAAGCACATTTTGAAAAAAAGATGTGGAAGTTTGTCAAGATAGCAGGTTGACGATTTTAGGTGCTGCACTATGTCTTCCAGAATTTTGCTATCAATTGCTTCAAAAATCGACATAGTATCTTTTTGATATTGTGGCCAAATCTGTCTGACCGACTCTGCATTACTTGAGGATGTGCTAATCGCTTCCTGATATTGATGATCCTTCTCAGAAAAGAAGGATGCAAACTCATTGCATTTGCTGTCTGAAAGCATATCACTGGGAATCTGATTTGGGAGGGTTGTCAGTCTCTCAACAGTGGCAAAAAGACTACGAGTGTTAAATTACTGTTTATAAGGTTTGAGAAGAAATTCTGTCTAGCTGTGGCTAGTTTCACATTAAAAGCATGAAGGCTCTCTTTATAAATGCTATAGTGAATTTCAAGTTTCGTCTTCCTCCACATCCGCTCGGCTTTTCTGCATTGTCTTTTCATAGTCTCAACTGCTGTTGATCTTCTCCAAACTGATTTCTGTCTGTTTTCTTATTGACTATTATTGGAGCAACATCAATCAAAAACATTCTAAACTTTTGAGTTGAAGGAATCAAGGAGAATATCAACAGAGTCTGCAGAAATGCTTGGTGTTAAAGATATAGCCTCCATAAATAGTACACTTGTGTTCTCGTTAATGCATCTCCTTCTGACAAAGACCGATCTAGATTCAGTGGTAGCAGAGATCAATATATCAAAGAAAATACAGAAGTGATCAGATAGTGCTACGTCCTTAATAACAATGGATGAAATGTTTAGACCCCAACTGATGATTAGATCCAGAGTGTGTCCACCTTTGTGTGTGGGTCCATTCACATGCTGAATCAGATCACAAGTGTTTAGAACCGTTATCATTTCTTTTGTAGTTTTGTTTTCTGCATTATCTATGTGAATATTAAAAATCCCCTGCAATAGCAAAACAGTCAAACTCTGAGGAATTCGTTGATAACATTGCTGTGACCTCTTCAACAAAGGCTGGAGAGCATTTTGGAGGCCTGTAAATAATAATAAACAGAATGCGTGGAGCACCTTTCAGCACAATCCCTAGATATTCAAAAGACAAGTACTGACCAAATGACTCTTGCTTGCATTGATAGACATCTTTAAATAGAGGCAGCTACACCTCCTCCTCTCCTAACAGTCCTGCAAACACTCATGTAAGTGAAGTTAAGGAGGGGCTGCTTCATTTAGGATTGTTGCACTACAGCTGTCTTCTAGCTATGTTTAGTTTAGAAACATAAAATGCAGATTGTTTGTGGTTATAAAAGTCATTGATTAGAAATGATTTATTTTTCTAGTGAGCGAATGTTTAAAGATGCTAACTTGATGGCTGTGCTTTGTGTCTTTACATCAATTTTAGTTTTGATGCATAATAGGCTGCAGATTAGATGAGTTTGCCCTTCGGCTTGAAATGGCCTTAGACTTTCTATCACGTGATAAAACTGAAATAGAGAAAGCTACAGGCACACTGGGTTCCCGCTTGTTCTGTAAGCATTTGTGAATGTTGCTGCTATTATAGCGGGGGACCCGACACATATCACTGACAGCTGCTATCAGTTGTTTTTGGTTCACCTTCAGCAGATAGAGGGTTTGGGCCCTGGTGTTGTGGCAGAGGTCGAAGAGCTCTTGCATTAGCAGGGACCAAACGCTTTGGTGGTTTTGGGGCCTGCCGTTTTTTTTGTTGATATCTGCGGGCTAGCAGCAAATGAGTGAGAGTGTTTAGTGCCAGCATACACCAATTCCTCCATTTTCTGTGAAAAGCACAGAAGTGGAGATGCTAGAGAGAAGGATAATGTGTCTGGTGAGATGGGCTGTGTCTCTGGTGTTTCCGGTGGCTGTGATGTGTTGTCCTGGCTTCCCTGGCTGTTTTTCCAGAAAGTCATACCTGGTGCTGAATCTTGTAGCTGTTTTGATACATCACAGTCAGTCTGTGGGGAGCTCTGTGGGCAGGGCTCAGCCGGGATAGTGTCTATCAGCAGTGATTGTTTTGTCGCATGGTGTTATCAGTGTCCTTGTGGGAAATGTCAACCACATGATGACTCGGACCCGGTGTGTGTGTGTGCTGAATGGATTGACACACTCTGCTGAAGGATGACGGAGGGAAAAGTAGATATTGTCCTTAAACACTCTAGCACCAAGTTTGTTTGGGTGGAGGCCATCCGGTTTAAACAATTGTCTATGGCCCCAGAAAAGATTGAAGTTGTCAATGAAATTCACTCCTTTTATATTAAGATCTTTGTAGCCATGTGTTCAGCCCAAGCAACTGTGAAAACATATTTTTCCCCTTGCTGGGAGTGGTCCACTGATGAACGACTGAACTTTGAGTCTTCGAAGTGTTTCAAAGAGTTCACTGAAGTCCTTCTTAAGGAGTTCTGACTGCTCTTTCTGAAAATCTTTCTTCCCCCACATGAATCAGATTTATGAAATCAGATTGAGGCAAATACAAATTATTGATCATGAGTCCAACATTTAGCAAGGCAGGAAAACATTCAGTCTGCGTGAAGGAAGACGTATTGCATTTTAAGTTAATGCTGTTAAATAGAGAGAGAGAGACAGAGAGAGAGATAAACCTAGTTTAGGGCTATTTCTAAACTTGGAGCTCATTATATTGAAGTACAAATCCAAACACCAGAAGCAACCTACACTCTCTAAGTGTTCTTTCATTGAAAAGTATGCATTTTATTTATTCACAGTATATATGGTTGAAATAATATTTTAGTTCAAAACTTTTAAGTTCCATTGTTTAAAGAAATGCTTTATTGGCTAACGTTTCATAGACCTTCAGTTGTTATTAGGGGTGCTCCAATCACGATCGGCCGATCGTTATGCGCATCTCGTAAGTAAAGCCGGTTATTTAATCAGCGGTTAATTCCATCAGGTGCGTGATTTCACATAGAGCAGCTGTTACTACACAGAGCCATTGTTAATAGAGAAGATGCGCAAATCCACTTCATTTTCAGCGTTTTTTGGCGCATCTTCTCAGTTAACAACGGCTCTGTGTAGTAACAGCTGCTCTATGTGAAATCACGCACCTGATGGAATTAACCGCTGATTAGAGAACCGGCTTTACTGACGAGATGCGCATAACGATCGGCCGATCGTGATCGGAGCACCCCTAGTTGTTATGCTCTAAAATCGAATGCCATTTGTAATTTAACAGTTTTTTCAACTCCTAAATCACTAACCTTTAAAATCACAATTCTAGAATGGTCAAATTTACTCAGGCCGATGGCATTTTTTTAATGACATTGTTATTATTATTATTTTATGTAATTGTAGCCTACATAAATAGGTGAAGCAAAACAAATATTTGAATTGTCCCTTATTTTTTCCCTTATTTTCTTAACCTGTTAGCCAGCACCCCCCTATTATGGGTTATCGTATAGATTTTAAAATATTGCTTATTACTTATAAAGCCCTGAATCGTTTAGCACCTCAGTATTTGAATGATCTCCTTTTACATTATACTCCTCTACGTCCGCTACTTTCTCAAAACCAAAAGGCAATTTGATAATACCTAGAATATCAAAATCAACTGCGGGCGGCAGGTCCTTTTCCTATTTGGCACCTAAACTCTGGAATAACCTACCTAACATTGTTCGGGAGGCAGACACACTCTTGCAGTTTAAATCTAGATTAAAGACCCATCTCTTTAATCTGGCGTACACATAACATACTAATATGCTTTTAATATCCAAATCCGTTAAAGGATTTTTAGGCTGCATTAATTAGGTAAACCGGAACTGGGAACACTTCCCATAACACCCGATGTACTTGCTACATCATTAGAAGAATGGCATCTATGCTAATATTTGTCTGTTTCTCTCTTGTTCCGAGGTCACCGTAGCCACCAGATCCAGTCTGTATCCAGATCAGAGGGTCACTGCAGTCACCCGGATCCAGTACGTATCCAGACCAGATGGTGGATCAGCACCTAGAAAGGACCTCTACATCCCTGAAAGACAGCGGAGACCAGGACAACTAGAGCCCCAGATACAGATCCCCTGTAAATACCTTGTCTCAGAGGAGCACCAGGACAAGACCACAGGAAGCAGATGATTCTTCTGCACAATCTGACTTTGCAGCAGCCTGGAATTGAACTACTGGTTTCATCTGGTCAGAGGAGATCTGGCCCCCCAACTGAGCCTGGTTTCTCCCAAGGTTTTTTTCTCCATTCTGTCACCGATGGAGTTTCGGTTCCTTGCCGCTGTCGCCTCTGGCTTGCTTAGTTGGGGTCACTTCATCTACAGCGATATCATTGACTTGATTGCAAATAAATACACAGACACTATTTAAAGAATGAAATGCAGCATTTACTATGAATAAGGATGCAAATAAGTGCTGATGGCCACTTATACAGATGGTAATAATGCAAATGTGCCATAAAGTAAATAATCCACTCTCTCTATTCATATAGACGCATTCACTTTGATAGCCGTGATCATACAGTAATAGCGAGCTGATTTGGGCTGATTTGCACTCAAACAGATGGTAATAAATTAAAATTTATGCATTTAGCAGACGCTTTTATCCAAAGCGATTACAGTGCATTCAGGCTATCAATTTTTACCTATCATGTGTTCCCGGGGAATCGAACCCCCAATCTTGAGCTTGATAACACAACGCTCTTCCAGTTGAGCAACAGGAACACTGTATGCAATACATATATATTACATATGTAATCATGCAGATACATTCACATTCAACATAAAACACACTCTCACATATATGAAAACTGTTGAAAAACAAAACAAAGAAAAAGGCGATCGCTATAAGTTCCGCCTCCATCAGCTGACTATCTTTCGCCTATCTTTCATTCATTCTTTTTTCCGGTGGATTGTCTCATTCTGTTTGTGACACTGTACACTGGAAAACCATGCAGTTTTTTTAACTACCAAGATGCAGTTTCCAACCATGAGTTATTCCATAACGGACGCAAACAGTTCTGTCGCTGAAGAACTGAAAAGTAAACAAAGGAATTATGATCCATATTACAACGTTATTGCTTCGTTGGACTAAACATGCTCCATGAGATGTCGTTCAGTGGACCCTTACCTTTCTAACTAAACTGGGATTTACAGCTGTGGATGTGTTTATGACTCGTTATTACGACGGATCTGGTATGTACAGCGGTTCTAATGTCCATGTTTATTATGTGTACTGATTACACAAATGTAGCAAATACAGTCTTTATAAGCTTTCCATTGAAAAATAGCGATCTGTTGTCGATGCTTGAAGCTTAGATCTTTATAATGATACATGTCAGACACAAGATGGGAACACAGAGGTAGGTGAACGTGTAGCAGTATTTATTGAGACAGAGGTTTCAGACACAGGTGATGTAACAGGAATAGTCTTGACACAAAGAATGTTGGAACTTAGCTCTGGTTGTGATGTAAGTAGATGATAGAATCGGAAGGTGGCACAAAGGAACTGATGAGGAAGGAACAATGGGTATCCAGGGGAACAACAATGGTAGCGAGGGTTCAGGTAAGTACATGTGGGTCAATGCTAGATCAGATGAGGATTGAGGGGAACTGATAGTCCTTAAATGAGAGCCTGGTGATGATGGACAGGTGCTCAGAATTCTGGTGATTGTGAACGAGTAGGCGTGGCATGTGGAGAGGGTGTAGGCTGTGACTCCGTGACAATACATAGTTTGTCGAGATTAAATTTGTCCCGTTTCATTTAATCTATTCATAAACACTGACACGTGCAAGTTGAGAGGCTTTCAGGACGAGGGGATCGGGGTGCAAGCTAAGAGGTTAAAGAATAAAAACTTATTTTCTACAAGAATAAACATGATAACATTATTAATTCATATAAATAATTTAAGCAATTAAAACCTTTTTTAACTTGAATTTAAAGGTGCCATCTGTAATGTTTGGCAAAAAAAATCAAGTCATACTCCACATTCCATACCAGATGGGGGCAATATGCCTCAATAAAGTGAATTGGTCTACTCTAGAGTAACAAACGAGAAACGGCATAGTCTCTATGCTCCTCCCCTACTTTCACAACAACACTACAGCCATAGCCGAAACCTAACTGTGCGTTCACACCGCCGGCATCTAGAGAGTCAAAAATCGCTCTTGCCGCTCTGCTCACGACGCTGCAGAAAGATTTGTGAGTGCTCAGACGCTCTAACGTAGATCGAATGCTTATTTTGTATTTAAAGCGGCCGCAAAGCAAACAAGCTTGTTGATCTCGTGCAGACTAACCACAAGGAGTTATAAGTTAACCTCATTAAATATTGTTGTGGATGAAATATTATGATCCTTTACTTAAAATGAACAATCTGAGACAGCTTGGTCCACGTATCACTTTGAATTTATTTTTTATGCCCTTGTACGCAAACAGGGACACATCATAGATTAATACAAACGCTAAACAGCAATAATCAACCTGTCCTTTATTCTGCTTGGGAGCTAATGTGCCAACTCTCAAGCATTCACCGAGAGACACACACAATTGACTCTTTGCACACGCTTTCACGCCACACGTCAATTTTTTCACACACAGAAAAACCACGAAGCAAACAGGACACGGAGACCAACAGACTAGACAGAACAGGTTAGTTATGATATAATAAAATGGGTAACGTTAAGTTATAACTAGCTAATTATCAAACGCAGCTACGGTTAGCCATCGCTAACATTCGAATGTTAATCGAACAGCCTTCAATACATTTCTATGTTATAATTTCCCGAAAACAAATACACAAACATATAAAACAAACTTCTAGCGAAATACTAACAGCATCTAACTTACCAATCGAAAATAAATGTTGCAAGTTCAGAGTCGAACCTCATTTCTTTCAGGTCCATCAGTTGTCTCCGAAGATTAAAAGCAGTGCAGATGTTTACTCTGGTTCGGCTCCTTTTCTTATCGGATTTGATTGTGATTCCGAGCGCGGTTGTTTCCCTGTAGCGGGTGGTGGTCTCTTGCCAAGGGCTTGAGCTATAATTTCTCTCTCTTCCCTGAACTGAAATGAAGTAGTGGGCTGTATTTTCCATATGATTGACATCAGGTTCAGGCACGCCAACAAGACGTGCGAGTTATTCATGTATTGCAGGTTGGCTGGTGGTTATGTTGCCCGCATAACGCCTCCCATGGCCGAAACTGGTATTACGACACCTGTCGGGCTGGGGCTAGTAATGGTAATGCTAATTAAGGTTGATATCTATGCAGCACTATAACTTGACATTTTTTTAATGACATCATCGCCCTTATTTCTTCTCATTCTTTTGATGCGTGTAGGTCATGTTATGGATATTTTTACCTCAATTTTTGCATATGGCACCTTTAAATACTATTAAACTGACTTTAAAATCTCAAGGAGTTTATACGTTAAAAACGTAAAAATGTCCCAGTGCATGTTAAATAGCCTAAATGAACTTGCCCATTCTGACCGCCTCACTTCTGCCTGTCAGGAAGTCCATGATCCAGCTGCACAGAGATCTGTTTAGTCCCAGAGTCTGGAGCTTCACAACAAGTGTGGCAGGCACTATGGTGTTAGATGCTGATCTTAAGTCCTCAAACAGCATTCTCACATAGGCGATCTTATTTTCCAGGTGAGAGAGAGCAGTGTGTAGGGTGAACGCAATAGCATCGTCTGTAGAACGGTTGCTTCAATATGCAAATTGTAGCAGATCCAATGACGCAGGCAACATAGAGATGATGTAATCTCTGACGAGTCTCTCAAAACACTTACTGAAGATGGGTGTGAGAGCAAGGGGCCTCCAGTCATTTAAGCATGTAATTTAGTTCTTCTTTGGTATGGGCACTATGGTGGATTTTTTGAAGCACGAGGGAACCACAGACAAAGAGAGGGAGAGGTTGAAAATGTCTGTGAAAACCTTGGCTGGTTGGAATGCACATGCTCTGAGCACACGGCCTGGGATGCCATCAGGACCCGCAGCCTTGCAGATATTCACATGTCGGAAGGATCGGCAGGATGCTATCCATGTTAAGCGTCTAAGGAGAGGCATAAGGAGAATGAGAGCAGCCTTTGTTAATACACTGAACAGAAGCTTCGTTGTCACAGTGTACTAAGATACTTTTAGAAGTCCATTCATTTCCCCACAGAAAAACTGCTACCAAAAGGTGGTAGAGCTCAAAGAAAGCTGAGGACAGGGGGGAGCCCTGCAGCTGGGGGGTCCCATGGAGACGTTAACCAACGTCCTTAGTAAAATCCTTCAAAGCCAATTGAGGGGGCTGCATTTGTAAATAGTTGGATGTCTACGAGAGATGAAATTAAGTTGTTGTAAAAAAGGGAAAGGCCATTCCACTGTTTAAGAAACATTATCCATAATTTAAGTTAATCACGGCACACATTAGATAGAGGAATGAGTTCCTCGAGTACATGTACTGAAGACGTGAGTGAGAGAAGATGAGAGATGAAAGGGGGTCCCAGGGAAATGATGCGCATGGCAAAATTTAAAGGGGGGTGAAATGCTCATTTTCACTCAATCTCCTGTTCATCTTGAGTACCTATAGAGTAGTACTGCATCATATCTCTAAAATGTCTTTAGTTTTATTATATTTATAAGAGAAAAATAGTCTGTGCCGATTTTTCTCGGAAAAACACGAGCCGCTGGAGGCGTGACGTGTGGGCGGAGCTAAAGAATCACAAGCGCGAGTAGGCTTTTGCGTTGAGAGCGTTTGGAAGTTGTGACATTACCGTGAGGGAAAAACCATCATCCATAACAAACCATGGCTAACAGTCAGATTCAGCCGTTTATTTATGATCCAGAATCAGATCCCGAGGCTGAAATTTAAAAAGAGCAGCAGCAGCAACGACTACAACAGCGTCTCTATGTGGTATGTATTGAAACTGTATATATTTGCTTATGTAACCCCTCTCTCCCGGGTCCTTTCTGGCGCTCCTCGCACTCGCTCCGAGCGGGGCTCAAACCTGGGTCTCCTCTAACAAAGAGGCTAAATGGCTACAGGCACTAGCATCTGTTGCTAGTGTGTCTCTTGAGATCGGGGAGGTTTACCTGCACAACACTACTCGCTGGCCTCCGTTACACTTAGCGGTTTTGGAAAATGACTAAGTTCCACTTTATGTCATCTTTTTTTTTCTTTAAAGGTGTACAAGAGGTTTACTTGATGTGCTTACGCACCGATAGCTAAGTTAACAACACAGAGATATTTGAAGCAGTTTTTCTCACCGCATGCGGTTCCAACACACGATCGTGACCCTTTTTCGTTGGGACTGCATTATCCTTAAGAAATAAACGATATGCAAATCCGGCGTCAAACTGGGCCTTGTTTGTAAAACAAGCATCTTCGAAATGCAGGGAACAAACAAAAACACTTGCACAACTCCGTCGATGCTCTTTAAAAATAAACTCTGTCCACTGGTCCCTTAATGTTTTTTTGGTAATCTGTGCAGGGTTGTCTTGCCCTCGCAACCGAAAACACACTTCTTTTGTGACATTTCGCTCTCGCTCTGGTCAGTGAATGTCTCGTCTCTGCTCTGCTATACGGGAGCGCGTGCTCTTCCGGGAGAAGTGCCCTTCGGACCCATATAAGGAAGTTCCACTCCATCTAACGTCACACTCGAAAAAAACTTTCCGAAACTTGTGATAAACCGGAAGGAGTATTTTGGGAACAAAAATACTCCTTCAAACGTACAACTTAATTTTTGAAACTTTGTCCATGTTTAGCATGGGAATCCAACTCTTTAACAGTGTAAAAAACTCAGTATGCATGAAATAGCATTTCACCCCCCTTTAAGTGCCCGAGCAGAGAAAGGAGTTTGCGTTTAGAACAGCTTGGGTTGTCGAGGAGGGTAGAAGCGACAAGGATTATTCTATCAATCTTTTCTTAGGCAGACAGAACTGAAATGGTTTTGAGTTTAGTCCTGGGGATGATGTTCATGGTCTTGGTGTTTCTTACTTGAAAATGTTCTGGTAGCCACTCCGATGGGGCTGACACAATACACTTCAAAGGGGGTTTTATCGAAAGGGCTGATCATGAAGCCTGGCTTTACTTCTTTTTTGATTAAATTATCTATGACGTCAGGCTCTGCATGGGTGGATTGGAGATTATTGCATATTAAATTTTAGGAGAGTGCGCATTCGACACCGAGATTAAAAAAAAATTCTGAGGCAAGAGAGTTAGATAATTAGTGAATTCTTCGTCTGGGTCATGAGCGAGTTCTATGGTCAGGCGATAAATATTCACAGGACTCGATAGGTAATTGTTTGATTTCATGATCTCTGTCAGATATTACTGTGAGTTTGCAATCCCTCCTCCCTTCTTACTCGCTCCTTTCAACGGATGTTTCCTGTTATTGTTGGGTGTGAGTGTTTTTATCTTCTCTCTTACTCCTGCCATTCCTTTCCTTTTTCCTTTGTTCTTCTCCCTCCTCCCATCTGTGCTTTCTCTCTCTATTCTTTAGTCTTATGTCTCTTTACCTCAATGTATACCTGCATGTGCAGATGATACCTAGAGGTGAATCTATTAAGATTGGTGGGGGGGGGCTTTTAGTTTAGTTTGTCCTTTACTGAAAGTTGAAGTGTTCAGTGCCAACAGTATTCCTTATATGTCCAGTAAATGCTTACCTCAGCTAACTTGTTGTTTTGGCTCATACTCAACACATATGTAATCCATATCTCATTGGATAAACTAAAGCACAACCCCTTGCAATGCAACTATATAATGTGTGAATGTAATAATAAACGGGGATGAAGTTTGTGAGCAGACTTGGCTTGATGTTCATTTACTTCTTTCCATGGGTCCATGCAAGGACTGAGAATGGTCAGACGGCATCGAAAGATAAAGACAAAGTAATGTGTTATTTTAACAGTGGGGGCTCATCCGGGATTTTCTACAGACAGGTAATAATGTTTAATTCATTATTCTTACTGTCTGTTAAAAAATTTAACATATTTTCATGCCGTGAATTGGACTCTGTCATATTTGGCAGATTGGGTTATCCTCGTGTAAGACATACGGGAAGAACAGTATCGGGTCGCAACCAACTGTTTTGGAAAAGATACCTTTTTTCATTATACATTCTTAAAAAGTGAATGGACGCTTTGTGAAAGGTTATCTTTGTCACTATTCTCACACTGATATTCTCAGTCCTTCCGAGATGAAATTATGATATTTAAATGATTGGTGAGTTTTGTGAAGTGCTTGCAAGGCACTAAAACAAATAAATTGATAAATCGCAATTATTTTAATTATCTATGTGATCTGGACAGGATGGGTGGAACAGCAAAGTAGTATTTCAGCAAAATTGTTTAGTGCACATTCAACTAATGGCTGTTTGCAAGTTCATTTGGATTTAATGAAGTTTTTAAATGAATCTACTCTTACTTTGTTCTCTCTCAGTTGTCTTAGATCAATGCATTGATATTTTAAGAGGCATCAGGCTTTTCCATTACAGATTAGCACAAAACTAAAAAGTATTGCGAAATGACAGCGTTTCCGTTAACCAATGTTTTGCTATTAAAACAAAATTTTTGCCACTCGCGATAAGTTATGGCAAAGGATTTTGGCTCTATTTATTCAAAGGAGGCGTATGCATGTATCTGTATGATTTGGCTGAATTTTAATTAAGAAGTTTTAATTGGTTCTGAAAAGCTAAAGGCTAGTTTATATAAAAAGTGGGAGCCACAAGGGAATTATATTGATGAATAAACAAATACTATAACGTTAAATGTTTTCAGAGAGATGGTTTGCATTACATCTTATCTTTACGAGCATGTTTGTGTCCGTTTTCTCTGGTGGACAGCCTTAAAGGTGATAAATTGGGGAGATTGAGACTATAGTTTTTGTTAACTAAAGTAATCTGTGTATTGTGATCAAGTGGAACAAGATTAAGTGACTATTTTAAATGGCCATATTAAGCTAATAATAAAGAAAGAGGGAAAAAAAGAGGAAAATATTTTTTTTCTTGACTTTGGTTGTTACATTTGGTAGATTATTTATATGATTTCAGTCTCAAGTTATAATAAAATGCATCATGCTGATGTATTTATAAGAATTATAGAAATAGCAAATGCTCATATCAGACAGAATAGGTTAAAGCTCTTTTCTGCATTCTGCAAAGAAGGAATTGCTTGCTCTTTTCCAGCAAAGAAGAACTTGCTTATTACAATAAACTAAAGTACTGCTGTATATTGTTATCTGGATGAGATTCCTTAAATTTTGGACAGTTGCAGAAGATGACTGACCACAGAAAGATTGCTTATATGTAGTTGTGGTCAAAGTTTATAATGCCGTTCTCTTTAGTGTTCATTTTATAGAAGAAACAAGACGACATCTTGGGCAGCTACCAAAGGGAGAGGCAACATGAAGAAAGGGACATTAAGACTGTGCAGAACAGGAAAGCTGAGGAGCGATTGCTACACCCCCTGTAAGAGGAATCTGGCACTTCTGGGAGGGGCTGGAATGGAAAAAGATTGAAAACATTGCAGACACAGAGGAAGATAACTGCACCCATCGGATCCTCATCACCAAGTGACAGACTGGAAGACACTGCAGAAGGAGAAAGACACTAAACCAGCCAAGACATGTTCAACTGACTTTCAGAGTCATTTTTTACTTCCATCTTTTCCCTCGTGGGCAGGTACTGCATATACAATGATCACTACAGAGACTGCCTCAGGTTTTGATTTGTTATATTAATTTGCAAACTGATAATTCAGTGGTCTTATAGCAGTGATCTAATGTTAACATTAAAAAATGTTTTTGTTCATTTATTTATTTTCATCTGGTTTAATCACAATCAATTTCTTCATTTTTTTCAAGATCCTGCATTAAATTAATAATTGTTCATAAATACATGAAAATGTGTTCATTTAAAAAAAATATTCTGACAGCTTTTTTTTTCAGAGATCCCATAAAACTTTACTACAGCTATACTGTAGTTACAGTAAAAAAAAACTTTTTAAATGCCATGATTAATGTCGCATTTTATACTGTCAGAAACTCTTGAGGAATCAATATATTCACGATTCATATAGCATTCAGACATTTTAAATATTTATAATCAATTAAAATATGATCTGAAGCTGGTTTGTCACTGTTTTATTGTTTCTGCACAAATCAAATGAAAGAAAATATAAAATGACATGTCCTTTATGAATCATGTTTGTCAAAATTCCTTTTCAAATGAAAATATGTTTTTCTAGTAATACAAATGATTGATGTGAAATGACAATAAAAACAAATAGTTTGAGAAAAGCACGGATAAACATCATCACTCAGCAAGACACAAACACACACACACACACACACACAGATTTTACTGTCTATGTGAGGATTTATTACACTAATTCTGACAGTTATTTCAGTGACAGATGTTCAGCTGCAGTATTAATGTCATGAAGAGACTCTATAAGACCTCACTGTTACTGATTTATCATGCAGCTCAAAGCATTATGGGTAGAATCTCTCTACAATCTATTCTGATTCATTCACACAGTTTCAGTGATGATTTAAAATCAGCCCTAGTATTCCCAGAATAAACTGTAAATCCAGTATAAACAGAAAACCCATGATACACCCCAAACCCAGGATAGAGTGGCTGAGTGAATGTGGTCTGGACTGTGTGGATGAGGATCATTGTGTTTCTGGAGACGCTGTAGAAGGACAGAGTTCCTGCACCGTGATCCACAAACACTCCTATTCTTCTGCTGATGGGCTTCACAGAGACATCAGTCACTATGTTATTGTGTCTGAATGAGTAACTGGAGGGAAAGCAGATCAAACTCCAGGACTGATCATTAGATCCAAACCAACATTCTTTACCCTGTCCCTTCCTGCTGATGCTCTTATATGACACTGATATACACACAATCCCACTCCACTCAATCTCCCAGTAACAGCGTCCACACACACTCTCTCTACACAACACTTGAGGATTATATTCATCAAATCTGTCTGGATGATCAGGATACGGCTGGACTTTGTCAGTATACGTAATCTCTCTGTTCCCTGCAGCCAGACAGAGACGTTTATTCACTGTGTTCAGATCCAGAGTGAACTGGTGTGAATCTGATGGAGATAAAACACATCACAACATGGGATTATGAATCTATTTAAGCATTTAATGGCATAGTTCACCCCAAAATGAAAATTTGCTGTTCATTTACTCATCTTCAGGTGAGTGAACTACAGCTAAGATGTAAGATTTGTTTCTTCAGCAGAACAGTAAATACATTTTTTAGTTGAAACCGTGGTCCTTGATGTTTCATATAATGCAAGTCAACAGTTACCATCACTTTGTGAGTCAAAAAAACAAACAAACGTGCAGATAACACAAAAAGTAATACTCCATGGCTCTCTCTAGATGATTTATCAAGGTCTTATGAAGCGAAACAAATGGTCTGTGCAAGAAACTGAACATTTACAACATTATTACTTTGTATTACAATATTTTATTTATCCTATAGAAAACAATTGTAGAAGCAGTTTTAATACTGTGAAAGTCAGATGTGTTTTGAAGGCCTCATGGCCTGCATTAAAGTGAGCAAAGTCACATGAGGAAAAAAATGGGATTTCACCAGAAGTTATGTTGTATTCAAATTTCAAGTATACAGAGGATGTTCAAAGGCTGTTTCTTTTATTAATTTTTATTTTTATTCCATTTATGATTTGAGTAGTGCAATACTTCAATTTATCTTGAAGGTATTTACTAGTGGTGGGCATAGATTAATTTTTTTAATCTATATTAATCTCACTGTGATCTTGAAATGAATCTAGATTAATCTAGATTAAAATGGCTCATTTGAATTCTACCGAAGGCATTCAGAATATGTGTGTTACCCAAATAAAATTGACAAACAGTAAGTCTTTGAGAAGGGGTTTATCAAGCTAGGTGGTGCATTAGAAAAGGGGCTCATCTCCTGTTTCCAAAATGCATCACAAAGTGCTTGAAAAAGCTGTAAACTAATTCCACATTGCATAAGGTTCAAACAACATTACGCCTCTTTCACACCAATGTTTATTTAATTAAACGTAAAATAACACTGGATAGTCTTCAATGTAAAAATGAAATATACAATCAAACCTACATTTATTCAGACACCTTCAACATTTCTCACATTATTACAGTTTTGCTATATATATCAAAAATTATATCTGGTGTCTGAATAATTTTTGGTTTGACTGTTCAAACTACAAAGTAATTCAGTCAAGAGCAGTGTGATTTTCTTGCATTTTCTTGGATTAACATTACAGCAGCCAGTCGCTAAATTAGGCGCGGTCACTTTAAGAGACGATGAACGCATCCAGTATTATACACATCCCATTTTTTTCCTCAACTGTTTACTTTCACTTAAGAAATAACTGACAGCTTTTTCGAGCATAATTTCCAAGGTAGATATTTTGACATATTTTGTATGTATTTGAAAGCACAAGAGGTTTTGAGACGCATTTCCCTGCGTGAGTCCTGAACACCAGAACACCGCGAGTACTGAATTGGGCTCTCTCACATCTTTTTGTTTGTTCAAATTGCGATTTCTATTTGTTCGTTCAGGTGCAGGAGGGACTTCGAGGAGAACTTTGCAGAAGAGAGCCCGGTTCAGTGTCGCTGTCCATAATACGCGGCTCTCTCTCTCCGCACCGAACACAGCGCACGAGTAACCAGCTACTCTGTTCAGCTTTTCCGCGTCTTGTGTTTGGATGCTTTAATGTTTAAATCGACAAGCGTTAAGGCTTAAAAACAAATGAAAAAGATAAGCTTTCGTGACGATGCGCAGCAGTGGCCCGTCAACTGTCCTGAGCATCTTTTTAGGCTGGCCTCAGCCAGTCGGTTATATAAAATATCAAGGGGAAAGTCATCATAGCTTGCTAAGTATAGACCCATCACTCAACCCAACTTTGAGAATAGATTAACGACAATATTTTTTATCGCCCGATAAGAGTCGATAACGGCCCACCACTGGCATTTTTTTTACTTTTATTAAGAACTTATTTTTGTACAACTTGCTGAACAACTGTCACAGATCAGGCCAGAAACAACAGGTAAGTGCAAACAGGAAAGTTTATTGATGGGTATTGCAGATGGAGGAACTGGTGAAGTGAATGAAGGTGAGGAACAACACAATGAAGGTTACAGGTGTGATTATCTGAGGGCTGATGGTGTGTTTATTTTGCAGATTCGTAGGGGATTGCTGAAGAAGATCAGTGGAGTCGTTATAAATAGATGGGGAATGGGGGGTACTCTATGTACTCAGTGGAGTCATTTTTTCAAAACGCTTAGAGTTAAGTTAAGTTTCCTGTGAGGGTTAAGGTTAGGTGTAGGGTTGGTGAAGGGCCATAGAATATATAGTTTGTACAGTATAAAAACCATTACACCTATGGGATGAACCCACTTTTCACAAAAACAAACGTGTGTGTGAGCAGCCATGAGCTTCAGGACAAACAAATTCAAGGTGCACATGAAAGTCTGTTAGTAAGTGAATTCCGTGCATCTAATACACATTACATTCCAAACATTAATTTATTAGTATTATTTTAGTTTTTCAGTATATGTTTTTTGGCCTCTCAATGTGTCGGCAGCCATTGACTTACATTATATGAACCACTGCTGATCAGTGTATCAGCAGTGCCTCAGTACAGTTACTGATATCCTGTACAATTGTGTTATCAGTTCTAAATCTCTTGTTTAGCTGTGTTTCCACCGCAGGAACTTTACCCAGGAACTATGGACCTTGGGCCGGTACTCGTGTGTTTCCACCGCAGGAACCAGGAACTTAATAAAGTTCAGGGTAAAAAAAAGCCCCTCAGAAAGTCCCTGCTGGCGAGGGAGTACTTTTTCAAAGTTACGGAACTTTGGGGGGCGGGACTTGGGCACTAAACATCCTGATGTTTGGAGACGGTTAGCTCCTTCGCGATCAGCGAGAGATCAGTCCTCATGTATCCGTCGAGAGCAGCCTCACCTCGGCTAGAGCTTCTGATATGTGCCGCTGGCTTTGATGTCTCTTTAGTGCTTAAACATAAGATATAATTCTTATGAAGAAACAGTCGAGCTACAGAGGACAGCAGCTTGTGAGTGTTTTGTCTTGTTTTCTCATTAGACTACTGTGTGATCGTCATTGCTAGGAAAGTTTTTGGTTTAAATTGTGTGTGTCTTACCCTGGTTAATACGTGCTGAAAGTGGCGCTTGGTTTTGCGTTTGCCTATCGCGGGACTGCCCGGTTTCGATCTGCTAAATAGTGAGGCATGGCCAAAGCCAATGAAAGTACTTTATTAGCTGTTTGGAAAGCACTTGTCAGAAGAAACAGTCGAGCTACAGAGAAGGCCAGCAGCTTGTGAGTGTTTTGTCTTGTTTTCTCATTAGACTACTGTGTGATCGTCATTGCTAGGAAAGTTTTTGGTTTAAATTGTGTGTGTCTTACCCTGCTTAATACGTGCTGAAAGTGGCGCTTGGTTTTGCGGGACTGCCCGGTTTCAATCTGCTAAATAGTGAGGCATGGCCAGCTGACTTCAATCACAGGTAATCAGGCAAAAATGCAAAAAATCAAAAGCGCTAGGTTTCACCGCGGCAGCGGTCACGCCAGCCCTCGTGTGACTCCTCCTCGCGTGAAGACCGACGAGTGTATAGACAATCGACTCAATCTGCATGACTCCACCAAGCAAGGACACCAACAGGGCACTTGAGCATTGCTTTTCTCCTCTCTTTACTTTTTGTATAACTTGTTCTCAAATATTTCTTACACTTGTAGTCACTATGTGCTTTCAGATCTCTACTATCACTACTAACACTCGGAGAGCACGCTATGTACGTCGCAGGAAGGCCTGTCTGACAAACCTACGGCCTGTCCCTCTGACCTCTACTACTACTACTAACACTCTCTATTCCAGCTGGTCTCTGGAACGGCCAGTCTGCAGTTAACAAAGCAGACTTCATTTCTTCTATTGCTACTCATTCCAGTCTCAACCTCATGGCACTGACAGAGACTTGGATCAAACCTGAAGATACTGCCACCCCTGCAGCCCTCTCCACTAATTTCACTTGTTCCCAGACTCCTCGTACCACTGGGAGGGGTGGAGGTACGGGTCTCCTTATATCAAAAGAATGGAAATTTGATCTTCAGCCATCACCTACAGGTACTGGTTCATTTGAATCACATGCCATTACTGTAACCCACCCTGTTAAAATCCTCTTTGTGGTCATTTATCGTCCCCCAGGTCAATTGGGAAACTTCTTGGAGGAGTTGGATGTGCTGCTATCAAACTTTCCAGGAGATGGTACTCCTCTGGTACTGCTTGGTGACTTCACCATCCACCTAGATAAACCCCAGGCTGCTGACTTCAAAACTCTGCTCGCCTCATTTGATCTGAAGTGAGTGTCTACTACAGCGACTCACAAATCAGGCAACCAACTGGACCTCATTTACATGCGCTGTTGCTCTGTGGACAACTCTTCAGTTGCTCCACTGCACACCTCAGACCACTTATTACTGCTAACCTAGCACTTACTCCTGAAGTGCCTTACACACCAACGCAGGTCACCTTTCGAGGAAACCTATGCTCCCTCTCTCCATCTCGCCTATATTCTGTGGTTTCATCCTCGCTTCCTGCACTCTCTCAGTTTTCTGCTCTGGACACGAACAGCGCTACGGACACTCTTTGCTCCACTTTAACATCTTGCTTGGACAACTTTTGCCCACTGTTATCTAGACCAGCACGCACCGCCCCATCTTTCCCCTGGCTGTCCGAGGTTCTCGCTCTAAACTCAGGGCTGCAGAGAGGAAATGGCAGAAATCAAGCAACTCTACCGACCTCAGTGTGTCTCTCCTCTCTTCCTTCTCTGCAAATGTCTTCACGGCTAAAACATCCTACTACCACAACAAAATTAACAGCTGTTGTGACGCTCGGACACTCTTCAAGACTTTCTCTTCTCTTCTTAATCCGCCACCACCACCTCCTCCATCGACTCTTACAGCGGACTACTTTGCAGTTTTCTTCACAAATAAGACAAGATCCATCAGTGACCAATTCTCCACACCGCAGACTGAGGAGAACTTCACAATGACCGACGCACACTCTTTCTCCTCATTCTCCCCACTTTGGAAGATGACAAGAGATGGACGTCTCCAAACTTCTCCTGTCCAGTCATCCTACTACTTGTCCACTTTATCCGATCCCCACTCACCTCCTTCAAGCAATCCCTTCTTCAGTCATACCTTCGCTTACTCACATTATCAACTCCTCTCTTCTCTCTGGAACATTTCCCTCAGCATTCAAACAGGCTCGGGTAAGCCCACTGCTCAAGAAACCATCTCTAAATCCAGCGCTTCTTGAAAACTACAGACCGGTATCCCTTCTTCCATTCATTGCAAAGACACTTGAGTGAGCTGTGTTCAACCAACTTTCTATGTTCCTTGTACAGAACAACCTCCTGGACAGCAACCAATCTGGCTTCAAAAGTGGCCACTCAACTGAGACTGCTCTGCTCTCAGTTATTGAAGCCCTGCGACTAGCAAGAGCAGCTTCAAAATCCTCGGTACTCATCTTACTGGACTTTTCTGCTGCTTTCGACACTGTTAATCACCAGATTCCCCTGTCCACCCTCAGAAAGATGGGCATCTCTGGAACCGTGTCTTAACTCCTGTGGGTCTTGGAGGGTTGATGTTTCAAAGTCACACCACCTTGCTACTGGGGTTCCTCAAGGCTCAGTACTTGGACCACTTCTCTTCTCCATCTACATGACATCATTATGATCTGTCATTCTGAAGCATGGCTTTTCTTATCACTGCTACGCTGATGACACCCAACTTTACTTCTCATTCCAACCAGATGACCCGACGGTAGCTGCTTGCATTTCAGCCTGTCTGAGTGACATCTCTAGCTGGATGAATGACCATCACCTTCAGCTTAACCTTACGAAGACAGAACTCCTGGTGATTCCAGCTAACCCATTGCTTCATCACAACTTCTCTATACAGCTGGGCTCATCAACCATTACTCCTTCGAGGACAGCCAGAAACCTAGGAGTTGTGATGGATCATCAGTTAAGCTCCACAAACCACATTGCTACAACTAACCGGTCCTGCAGGTTTGCCTTATACAACATTAGGAAGATTAGACCCTTCCTGTCAGAGCAAGCAACCCAACTTCATGTCCAAGCTCTTGTTCTCTCCAGACTGGACTATTGTAATGGTCTACTGGCAGGCCTTCCTGCATGTTCTGTCAAGCCTCTGCAATTGATCCAGAATGCAGCAGCGAGGGTTGTCTTCAATGAGCCAAAAAAAAAGCTCACGTTACTCCTCTCCTCATCAGGTTACACTGGCTACCAGTAGCTGCTCGCATAAAATTCAAGGTACTGATGCTAGCTTACAAGACGACCACTGGCACGGCACCAACTTACCTAAACTCATTGGTTAAATCTTATGTTTGCGCTCAGAAAGTGAACAACGCCTTGTGGTACCATCCCAAAGAAGTTCAAAATCACTCTCACGGACCTTTTCCTGGACTGTGCCCAGCTGGTGGAATGACCTCCCAATCTCAATTAGTACAGCTGAATCTTTACTCATTTTCAAGAAACATCTAAAGACTCATCTTTTTCGCCTACACTTAACCAACTTTTCCTGGGGAAAAAAATTCCAGGTACAAATGTTCTGGGTAATCTCGGTGGAAACATGGCATGTCATGTTTTCTTTTACCTTATGAAGGAAGAACATGAACATGAGGTGAGGATTTCTTCTTGTGACTTACACTGTAGGAAGTCGTTCTTGGTCCAGGGAATAAAGGTGGTAAATGTGACTGTGGAATCAACAGACATGAAAAGTGTAAGATGATGATGGACTCATTTCCGAGAGAAGATGAATTACCAGTTCTTTACCTCTGTCTGAGATCTTTTTGAGACCCTTTTTGCAGAAATCCTCCAGTTTGTCTCTCAGCTGATGGACAGATTCTCTCACACCGTCAAAAGAGAAGAGAGAACTGAAGGGAATAATGGGATCATCTTTAGATTCAGGAGGTGATGAGAGAGACTGGAAACTCTACAAAAAAAAAAAAAATCAAAACTCATCACCTCCATGCTTCACCCAGTAACCTGTATTACTGTTAGATTTTTGCAGCTCTTGTTGACTTATTTTTTGAAAAACATATACTGCACATTTGTGGTCTGGTATTTTTTTTCTTTCTTTTTTTACAATATATTCCATAAATGCACTAATTATATATTTGTTTTTAGATGGATGTATTAAAATATAATTATTAATAGTGATTAGGAGACTGGAGACTAGGAGAGTGATTAGGAGTGTTTACGGGAATGTTTGCAAAGCAAGTAAATACAATATTTGTTATTTGTCAAAATGATGTGAATTACTTAAAATATTATAACTCAATGTTTCAGTTAATGACACTTTTAAATAAGGAAATTTATGTTGTGTAATATAGACATACTACTAGAGTGATATTTAACACAACTGTAATATTAATGCTGAAAATTAAGTCAGGAAGGCTTTTGGCACGGGCTTCAGGTGGGGGCCCTGGCTCATGGGGAAGGGATAGTGCTTGGTGGCTTGAGTGCGCCGTTGGAGCTCAAGCTCTGGTTAGGACTGAGCAAGCAACAGAGCAGGCTTTTCAGGCTGTTGAGAAGGCATAGCCTCTTGGAGACTGACGCTGCGGTTTCTTTCTCTAAGGCTCCTGAGAGTGGAGAAATTGGATACCCCTGTGGCGGGCCACTATCATGAAAGATGGTGATCCTCAAGGGAAGGAAGGTGAGACTCATGCGCTGAGTCCCAATTCGCCTACTTATACTACGACCTAAAAGTATGTACTTTTTTGTGAGGAAAAAGTACATACTTTTGAGTGTGTAGCAAAAGAGTATGCACGTTCTGGGACATACTTCCATGACAACGTGTACAACCCAAAAAGCAAATGAACAAGAGGACAGCCGCCAGTTTAAAGAACGCTCCACCAAAAATAGCATATAGTACTGGCGGGGGATGATTTTGATTTTCTGAGAAGTTGTCTCGTTGGCAGGCCGGAAGGGCCTATGTAGTCTGGTGGGAGCGACTTGGAAGGGTAGGCCCTACCGACTGCAGGTACTGAACTGACCGGGAGAACTCTCGCCAGACGGCTGAAGGGAACGCACGCATCAGACGGGTAAACGCGAGTTTGCTGAAGTCGCTGATCTTGGGATGTAGCTGGTGGATTTTGCCGGAGGAGTTGTGTGAATTTGTGGGCAGGTTATGGTGAAGTGAGCCACTGACCTGCAGACTGCACAAGAAATGCTCCTGCAGCCTAAAAATACGTGGCTGTGCAAGTCTGAGTCGAGGGCTTCCCAATAAGGGCACTGGTTCCACTGAGCGATTCAGGTTGCACACTTATTGGAAAAAAGTTTGTGTTAAGTATAAAAGTGGCCCCCTCCATAGGACAACGCGAGCTCGGCTATAATAGACAAATAGTCGTTGAGTTTGCGTCGCCTATGGGGGAAGGCTGAACAGATTATCTAAGTGAAACGGTTGAATGCGATGGTGAATTCGGAGAAGGAAAGTATTCAAGATGAAAGGGGATTTGGATTTTTTAACGTGACTGAGAAATCCCTGCAGTCTATTTGGCGGAATCGGGAGTGGGCAGGAGGGAAATTACTACTTATTCCCTGTGTCATTTCACTTTATTTATTATGACTCAACTTGTATACTTGATTTATTTTTATGAATTCAATATTTGGCTTGATGGCTACATCTGGTGGAAATTTTGTGTCAATAGCCCACTAAGAAATCCCCTTACTGATAAAATGCTGATGTGTGAAACACTTATTTTTCCCGCTATATATATATATATATAAATCAAGTTTTTTACAAAAATTTTATCAGCACCGCACCACCGGCGGTTGTTGGTCCATGAATACCGCGGTGGTAAAAATCAGACACCATCACAGCCCTATTAAACAAATGTTAATGATTACATCCCTTGCTAAACTAATATATATATGGGAATACACAGTTTTTTGCCAATCAAATATGTTAGGAACGTTGTATCATGATACAAATACCAACCAGTATCAATGCACACTTTTTAATATCAATTCATCGCATCGTTAACTTTTATGCCAATGCACGATCTGTGAACTGTGAATCTTACAGTCCCTAATATACTGTATACACACATTCATGGAATGAGCAGATTTCTGGTTCCCAGCATGCTTTGCTTCTGACTGTTAAGGAGAGTAAATGTTTAAATGTTATTTCATGTGTTTCTCAATATTCATATAGGGGGAGATCTGTTAGTTTTAAATGTTGCATATTTTTTTGGTAATTTAAAAGGGTTTCTGGTAATTCTGAGTTTGTGGGGTTACTGTGCTGAAGAGTAGAGCCTGTGGTTAGACTGAAGATTGGCTGAACACCATTAAGACAATATGATACTTAATAAAGTTATTGCTGTGCACTCTTCAGCACAGTGATTGTCTCTTTGCTAAATACTTTAGGACATGCAGGTGTGACTTGCCTGGAATGCTACAAAGTCGTTGATCGTGGTTTGAAATCGTGACTTACGGGCTCAAAAACCTGCCTGGAACGCAGCATATTTTTACACATGCAGTAACATGTCTTTTTATATGTAAATCTATATATAATGAAGAATATTACTGAATATATTATAAGGAAATATATTGCCACATATTTTTCACTATATGGAAAGCAGCAATTCCTTATGTGTTATTCATTATATTGCAATATAATATAATACTCTGTATATTTTCTATGCATTGTTAAATAATTTAATAAATTGATCATTCATATATAATGAAATGTATTTTCTTTTTTGTAAAGGCAGTCTGCACTCATGAAATGTTTCTCTGCGAGTCTCTGTCACAGCAGGATCTGCTCAAGTCCACTATGATCCTGTTCTTCTAGATCTGTGTTACCTGCAGGAACTGGATGTGATCCTGTGTGTGTGAAAGTTGCTCCAGCTCAGCGTCTCTCCTCCTCAGATCATTGATCTCCTGCTCCAGTCGCTCCAGTTGTCCTTCAGCTTGACTCACTGCAGTCTTTTCCTGATCTCTGATCAGTCGTATCAGCTCAGAGTGGCTTCTCTTAATGGAGCGGATGAGCTCAGTAAAGATCATCTCACTGTCTTCCACTGCTGTCTGTGCAGAGCGCTGTTAGGACACACAGTGATTCAGCTTCAGTGAGTCTGAACTGAGACGGAGACAAACTTCTCTTCTTCTCCAGACTCACCTTCTGAGACTCCACAGTCTCTCTCAGCTGCTGGAGATCTTTCTCTCTCTGCTGGATGCTCTCCTCTAACTGCTTCTGCAGCTCCTTTAACTGCGTCTGGAGGAAAAATGGATATCAGATTAAACTGTTGTTTTTTAGTGCTTGCCTTTGTGATAACAAGGCATGCGCCCCCCTCAGCATGGCAGATTTGGTATTATATTCCCCATAGTTGTCACAGTGTCTGGTTTGTGTATCCCTGGGTGTCCACTAGAGGTCTCACTTCCCCATATTGTCACCCCAATTCAGGAACTGTTTTCACACAAGCCTTTATCTGGACTAATCACTTCATTGCACACAGATGTTCCCACTCACATTGTTTGCACCTGTCTATATATACCCTGTTTGTTTCTGTCATTGTCATGGAGTCCTTGTTTAATTTCACCCTGTATTTTGTGTTTCCTTGCCATTGTTTATGTTTCTTGTTTTCTGGACTGCTTACCTGATTTTCGACCTTTGCCTGGCTGATTTATGTTTCTAGATAAACCAATAAACACTGCTACTGGATCTCCCTGTTTGTGTGTGTGTTTCGTGACAATAGTGTCTTTCAGAGGATGTAGTGCGAGTTCCCTCAAGAGGGAATGTCTCAGGTTATGCTTGTAACCATGGTTCCCTTAGAGGGAACGAGACACTGCATCCACTTGCCATGCCTCTGGGACGCCTGCTTCATCTCCTTCAGATGAAGAAGTGGATATTGTGTTCTCTTCGCCCCCTTAGCTATGTTCCCTCATAGTGACTTAAAGAGGATGCAGTGTCTCGTTGGGAGACTGGGATTGTCACTCTAGCCTTTTTAAGCCAAGATATACCAGATTCATATTTGTGTAACCAAAAGATGATATTGAGATATTTTAGTTAATTAAATTTGCTTAGAATGTTAATAAATATTACTAAACAGTCATTAAATATTCGTGTTGAGCTAATTTAAGCGTTTTCATAAAGCAATGTTTAAGATTTATTGAAAAAATAATAAGCTATTGTTTTTGTTCTGAAAGAGAATAAAATATTACTGCGGTATTACTGAAGAAACAATACTGTTGTATTTTTTTTTCTTTATCATAACCAGCGTCCATTTATTTCCCATGTATTACACTGTTAGAGAGACCAGATTGCTCAGAGCGAAATATTGGACAAACAGCTAAGTTTAGCAAGAGTAGCGCCCAAAAATGATTTATGTCCTAGGAAAATGGACATCGTCACCCTTTATTCAGATATTTTATTATTAAGAATGTTTTTACACATATTGCATATTTGTGCTTTCATCAAAAACGAGAGAACCAATTAAATATTAATAAATTATTTTATTATTGTATTTAATGTATGCCTTTTTTCCTGGTAGCCTTTTGGTTTTCTATGTATTTTTTTATTTTGTAAGATCATCTAAAGCAAATAAAGAAATATCCTCACTGGACATCACTTTTGGCTACAACTGCATATAAGAAATGGAAAATGAAAAGCATTGCCTTCATTGCTGTTGGTTGAGATTTTTCTGCTGTCCATGATGCATTAGTTAATGAGAACACATGCTCCACGGATGTAGATATACCACTTAGGCACAAAATAAACGCCACGGCTAGTTAGAAGACTCCATGTGAGTGACTTGCTCACCATCTACATCTGAATTATGTTATTATTTTTATATTCTAATACACTGTTGAAATATAACATTTAGCTGTCATATCTTGTTTTCAAGACAGATTTATAAAAAAATACTGTACAATATGAGACAACACTAACAAGTTAAATAGATATAAAGAATAGTGCATTTAATAAAATGCTTTTATTTGTTGACTGTCATGTTGTTTCAAACTCATTTTCTATTGCATTCTGAATAATGTTTCTGTTTTCAGAATCCAACCCAGATATGTTGATGCATCAACAACTTTAAACCTCATTGGTTCTCGCATATCACAAGATGAAAACAATCAACTAATCAAAGATTTAAGTGTGAATATTGACCCCATTTACTTGCAATGTGTGGAGATGAGACATTCTTCAAAATAACTTTTTCCGGTTCCTTGGGAACAAAGAATGTCACATATCAAAATAACATTAGAGTTAGTAACTCGTAAATCGTCATATTGTTCAGTGATATTACTGGAATCCGTTCATACCTGTTTTTCTGTCCTCTGTGCTGCAGCTGATATAGTGTTGTGGTTTTTATGTTCATCCATACACAGCACACATATACATTTCTGATCAGTAAGACAGAAAACCTCAAGGAGCTTGTCATGTTTCTGGCAGATCATCTCCTGCAGTCGTCCAGTGGCTTCTGTCACTTTGTGTGGTTTACGTGAATGAAACTCCTCATGATGATCAAAATGAGTTTGACAGTAAGATTCCTGACAGTTCAGACAGGACTTGACGGCTTTGTATTTTCTTCCAGTACAGACGTCACACTTAACATCTCCATCTCCAGCTCCAGCGTCACAGTCAACAGGAAGTTTAGTCTTCTTCAGTTTCTCCACCATTTCAGCCAGAATAGTGTTTCTAGCTAAAGCAGGTCTTGGACTGAAGGTCTGTCTGCACTGAGGACAGCTGTAGACTTTCTTCCGATCCTCCTGATCCCAGCAGTCTGTAATACAGATCTTACAGTAACTGTGTCCACAGGAAGTAGTCACAGGATCCTTCAGGAGATCCAGACACACTGGACACAGGAACTCATTTTGATCCACTGAAATTCTGGCTTCTGCCATTTTACTGCTTGAATCCAGAGACACAAACACACAACCACTCGACTACACTTTAGTTTCACTTTCCCTGAACAGGAGATTACCGTTTCCTGTTTCTGTGTTTGTGTGACGTGTGTAAAACAGGCCAACCACTAGATGTCAGTCTCACACAGGCACCAAGAGAAAAATTACAGAGAAGCAAGAAAATGTCTTTAAAAACCACAATAATACTGTATCATAATTACTACATTTGTACTGCTATAATAGAAACTGTTCAGATTAACAGTTTCTTAATTTTTTAGGAATGTTTTCAAATTATGATTAAATATTATATCTGGATCCTTTTTTTGTCAAAAGCTCAGAATCATTCAAGTTTATAAATAATATATTAAAATTTGTGTCACTTCTTGTTACTGACGTTTCGATGCAGTGTTGAGATCCCGAAGCTTAGTTTCGAACCACTGCTCCGAAGCGTGATTCAAAACAACCATGTCGTGTTACTTTCAATTAACAACAGTGAAAAATTTTGCACTAAGACTCCAAAAACCCAAATAGTCCATGAAGAGCTTACCTGCACAATTATTCCACTTAAAGGAGTGTCAAATACAGCAGTGAAACTCTTTAGTCTGTAAAACCATGAGATCAAGGCAAGTTTTTTTATATAGCATATAGTAATTTTATATATTGTACACAAATGGTAATTGAAAATGCTTTACATAAAAGTAAAATAATCATGAAAAAAATCACAAAAATAAAGCAAGCAATTTAAAATCTTTGAAAATTATTTAAAAATTGACTTAAAAACTATTTAAGATTTAAGAAAATTATTTTATATAAAATGCAGTGCAATCATTTTGGGTTTCAACCACAGGTCGAAGAACAATATCAAATCCATTTATCATCAAGCCTTTAAAATGAAATGGAGCAACAGTATGGAAGTTCATAAAAATTTGGTGAAAAATTCCATAATATAAAAGTTTTTTTTTAAAAGGGATTGGCTGTCTCAAAGTCATCATAGTACAGCTGAAGCTGGAGAGCATGCTTGTATTGAGATAAATACAAAAAAAAGATCATTTGAAAAACATGGTGATCACATTGTGCATCATGTTTATTTCCTAGAGAACAATGTGAAAGTAGCGCAGTGGTGGGGGGATCAATTCTTAAAACTACCAATACCAAACCTTTACACAGTGTCTTCACAGAACGAGAACGGCGCAACAAAATCATTTTGAACTCATTATAATCAGCGATGCTGTCTACATTGGATGCAGCATGACAAATCCTTGACTGAAAACTGTGGCTGCATTCTGTTTAAAACATATTGACACAAATTTCCAATGATTTTCAATGGTCGCTTTGTCACGTACAGTGTAGACAGACATTAGCTGTTGCAGTGTGGTGCAAAAACTGTTGTGTCCAGTGTAGACACAGTGATGAAGGAATGTAGTATAACAAGCTAACAATGCCACCCCTTTTTAGAGAAAGAGGAAGTAACTACCCAATGGAAATAGGGCACACAGGTTTATTACCACGGAGGGTGAAGGGAGGTGGATATCAGTACAAACAGTGTTTATTGATCTCACATAAATAGATAAAACTTTCAAATAACTACAGTTTAAGAATATTGCTCAAATAAGCTACAATGATGGTTGACATTTTTTGTGACCAAGATGAGACACTGACAAGCTAAAAATAATATCTGATGACGAAATTATGAAGAAATGTATGCCACGTCTTCGTTAACTAGACAAGACTGTCATATTAATCACATTGTGAGTGTATTAGCACCATTTGTTGTTTTCTTCTTGTATCTGATAGAGCGTTTGGACACGGAAGAGGGTAAAAAATGACGTCAGACTTAACAAACGAATTGTCCCTTAAAACGCTCTCCATCCAGACTAGCATTTTCAAGCATTTTCCAAAAGTGCCTTATCCACACTGAAACGTCAGAAAATGTTAAGTTGTTTAATGTATTCTTCCCACCTTATGGGAGTTCTGTTGTAATGGTTGTGCTCTTTAGAGTTATTTGCAAACTACAACTGTTTATTAAGGTAAAGGTCCTGTTTTTCGTGTTTTTTTGACGCTTTGATTGTGTTTACAGTGTGCAATATAACATTTGTTAATGTTTTGCGTGTAAAAAAAAAGTATAACGCTGTTTTCACTGTCATAAAAATGGGCTGATGACTTCCTTGTTCTATAAAGTCCCTCCTTCAGAAATATGTAACCAGTTCTGATTGGGCCAGCGGTTCCTGTGTTGTGATTCGACAGCAGCATAGAGCAGGCTGACCTCCTGGAAACGTGCGATTGGACTAGTTTTGAGAAGCAAGTGGGCAGGAGTATGTGCTGGAGATGTACTTATAATCACTGGAGAGTTTTTACTGATGAGATACGCATGAAAATCACATTCAATTTTTTTGCACAGCCCTAACATCTAGTTAACAAAGCTGAACAGCGTTGCCCTTTGTGTAATAAGTTACAGAAACTGTTAAAAGCACCAATTTAAATAATAAAATACACTTACCGGTTGCTGTCCATAAACAACGCCTTCTCCAGACAAAGAGGGAACTGCTCAATCTTTCAAGAATAATCTTTGTGCGAATCCGGCATTAAACTGATTGAGATTGAGGAAGCTGTCCTCAGCAAAATGTGCTGCACATAGTTTTACATGTGGATTATAATTTTCGGGAACTGAGTTAAACATAAATTGTAACCATTAATCTCCAAGTACAGCGTCCCTGGGAAGCCCAAACAAAGATGATTGGACTCCGAGATTAAAATAACAGCGTTTCAATGACATGGCGACAAACGCATTCTTCAAACGCAACTCTTCCTCTTTTTATTGTGTGACAAATGTATCATATGAAGTTTTATTCAGTTAAGCTAACTTGGTTAACTTAAAACATTTAGCTTATACTTGTGTCACAATCATCAGCTGAAGTGCCTTTGAACTCCAGTAGAGGGCACTCCACTCAGGACTCTTGTATTTCCATTCCCAACTCCATTTCCCATAATCCCCTGCTTAGGGCTAATCATCATCAGGTGTTCCCCATTACCACTCCCCTATATATACTGGCTGCGTCCGAAATCGGATACTTCCATACTATATAGCAGGCAAAAAGCAGTAGGCGAGCAAATTAGTATGTTTGAAACCACAGTATTCATAAAAGAGTAGGCAAAAAATGTCAAATTCTCGCGAGATTCGGTCGTACGTATACATCATTTGTGTACTAATATGCCTATTTGCCTACTATATAGTAGGAAAAAAAGAGTAGGCGAAGAAAGTAGTATGTCCGAAACCTCAATATTCATAAATAGTAAGCGAGAAATTCCCGGATGTCCTACTGCTTCAGTCCAGATTCTTCAGTGTTCATCGAGGGACACTTTTCAATCCCAGGATGCAACAGGAGAGCGTCATAAATACGAAGACGAAAAAGAAGCAGATAAATTGCGAGGATGGACGCGGGTGTTTTCAAATGTGAGTATTTGAATGCGGAAAAGTTGGTTTTATTTTGTTAATGATGAATTTGTTGAGCTACTGTAGAGCAAACAGTTAAAGGTGTGAAGACGTTAAATAGAATAGTATATTCTATATATTCTTATAGCGAACAGCGGAGCTCCAGCCAGCACACATCACCAAAGTACATTTACATAAATCATATACATGATCACTTAATGTCTAACATCTGACAGGAAAATGTTCGATAAAACATCTAAAAGACATGCAAATAGGCATCTGATTGAGTGATGTATGTGTGCTGTTGTGTAGAATTCACTGTTGTCAACCCTGCTTACATTACATAAATGTAAGTTATTTAAATAAACAATTAAGTTATCGGTTTTGTTCGTCCATTATTAATGAATAAATTATGTAACAATAAATTATGTAACAAATGCATCTTCTGATCATTAATACATTTGGGTATTTTTAAATATTTTATAGATATATAGTACTATGTAAAAATTATAGGCCACCCCTTTCTTTTTTAATCTATTAAACGGGCTTAGAAATAATTATATACGCTCATTATAGCAGTTCTAAAACATCAAATAGTTGCCTAAGACTTTAGTACAACTCGTTTATATGTATGTCAATAAAGGAATTCTACATATTCATAGTACAACATTTAAAGACATTATGTGATACTTATAAATTATAGTTTATAAAATGAATTCACATTTATAAGTTAATTTAAATATAAAGTGATTGTTTTGTGAATATGTGTGGTGTAATGCACAGACACACAAACCATACTTTAAAATGATCCTTTTATTATTGTTTTATGTTTTCATGTAGGGCTACTACATTGCAGGGGTTAGCTCCAACACACCTGTTTGTAAATGTCAAGTGGTGTGTTATTAATTGGTTTGATTAATATTGTTCAGGTGTGTTCAATTAGGGGAAGGAAAACTCGGCAGGACTATGGCCCTCTATGACCCAAGTTGAACTTGAGACTTTTTACACAAACCAAACCACCTTACATGTTGCAATAACTACACATAGTAACTTTAATTAGTCATTAAAGGCTTAGTTCACCCAAACATATTTTTATCCAAAGTGTCTGACATTGTTTTTTTTACAGAGACTTCCCAATCCCCCTGGAGTAAAGAGCCTTGCTCAAGGAAAAACTGGTGATTGCAAACCGGCAACCTTCTGCTTAGTTAAATGGTTTTGCCCACTACACCACAAAAGTGATAACACTACAACACAAATTAGCATGTACTTGTGAACGTCTGAAATTATTCAAGAAATGGACAACATGAAGGGCAAGTTTATTGATTCTTGTAATATTTTACAGGTAGTCATGCTCATGGAGAGCAGCCACACAAATGTTTGGAGCAGACACAGCTGCAGCAGGATTGTCCTGCACATGTTCTCCCACTCTTTCCTGAGGGTTGTGGGGTTCAGGGGGGCCATCATCATAGTCTTCCTCATTCACTGCCTCAACAATGTCCCCATTGAGAAGATCGAGATTGTGAAGCACAGCGCAGCATGCAACAACCTCGGGCACAAAGGCAGGGCTGATCTCTAAGGCCTTGAAGAAAATGCAGCGCCAGCATGTCTTCATCATCCTGAAAGCCCTCTCAATGATGTTTCGGGCACGGGAGTGCTTGCTGTTAAAACGAGCCTGTACAGGGTTCTGTACAGGCTCTCTGTATGGGGTGATGAGGCAAATGGGTGCACTCAGACAATGATAGCCACCTTCCCCGAGGATGCACTTCCCTGGTGGTGGGTACAGGCTGGCAGTATACACAGGGCTGTTCCTCAGCACCCTGGCATCATGCACAGACCCAGGATATCCCACAAAGATGTCAATAAATTTCCCCCAGTGATCAGTGATGGCCTGGAGTTGAATGGAGTGAAACAGTTTCCTGTTGTAGTAACAGTGGGAGTTATTTGCCGGAGGTTTCACGCGGATATGACAGCCGTCTATTGCACCACCTGCCCTGCTGAAAGCTGGTGACCCAACCAGCTGTGCAAATCCTGCTCCCACTGCCTCCAGGTCATCACTGGTCGGAAAAGAAATCACCCTCCTCAAAATTACAATTATTGCTTTGGTCACCTGTGCACAATATCATGCACAGAGGACTTGGGGATATCAAAGGTCTGTGACACGACCCTGTAGGATGCTGCATGGGCCAGCCAGTAGAGGAACACAAGCACCTCAATGTCCCTGTCCCACCCATGGTCAGATTCCTGTCTGAGTGCAGCAATGAGGGACCTGATGGATGGCAAAGACAGGCGAAGATGGGCACGGTGGTCAGCTGCTTCATCCAAATAAAGCTGCAGAATTGGCAAAGCTCTGTTTAGATGGCAGTAGGATGTAGGGTTCACTGCCTGTAAATGTGAACAACATAAAAAACAATAAACTTAAAGCATTGTTCCATGTCGTGTTAATAATTATTTATATGTTGGTAAATTTAAAATTACATTCTGCTTAATTTACTTAAATATATATTACTTTCTGTGAGAAAATGTACAATATAATTAAGTATTGATCAGCATTTATCATTATTGTTGTGCTTAAGTGTTGGGGTGGGAAAGCAATGCAAATCATTCTGCGTTAATATTACTTTTTAAGTAACAATACTTACATTTTTCCAGGACAAAGTTAACAGCCTTCGCCAAAGACGAGATCTTCGAGTAGCTGTCCGACGTCTCCTCTGTGCAGACATGATTGCAAACATTTTGCTAACATTCAGCGGACCTAAGTGTGTATATGGTTGCCGATATACTGATGAAATCAGGTGTTGGGGCACCTGTCGGTCATTTATTTTGAGTTGTTGCGCTTTTTTTAACGTCACATGATAACGTAAACATGGCGGATCACATTCATACTCAACGAGATTTGGCTGTAGAGTATGTACTCTTTTAGCGCTCATTAAGTAAGTACTTATTGAAATTAAATACCTAATCATTAAGTATGCGATTTCGGACGCAGCCACTGTGTTTGGACTCTCAATGATTGTGAAGTCTTGTTCAGCCCTGTATAGCATATTCTAGCGTTTTTCCTGGTGTTTGTTCCTTCCGTGTCTGACTTTGGATTGTGTATACCGCCTTTGATTCTCTGCTGCCTGCCCCGACCTCTGCCTGGTACGGTTAATGATTTTGGATATCCTTTTACACACTTGATACTGCTGTTGGATTACTGCCTGTTTGACCACTCTATATAAACTACTGCATATGGATCTGAATGTCTCTGACTCCATGTTACACTTAGCATGTAAATTGCCACATGGCAGAAATTATTTTTAAGAATTAATAAGTAAAATTTGTAAAAGTGTTTTAAATTCTGTGTCATAAGACACAAAACATTATGACCAGAAAATCAGATACAGAGCTTTTTAGTTAAAGATTAAAGAGTCAGAACTCACCTCTTGACCTTCCAAACCACTCCAACTTCCTAGTTGAGTGTGGACCTCTTCATATTGATGTTCAAATAGGCAATAATCCCCATTCAAAATATAGATGTATTTGGACAGAACTTGCTCTAAAATCATGCACTGACACTGTGTCCATAAAAATTGGCTAATTTTGGTACTTAAACTGTATATCTATGGATTATTTATACTTTGCTGAGATATATTGTTGTATGATTAAGGTCACACAGCTCGGACAATTACACCATATGACAATTTTGATGTTTAGATTTGAATTAGAGGTCTTTAAACACCAACTAAAGCAATGGTATACTGTGATATCTTGCCAGATGAACTACATAAAGATATATATTTTTAACAAATACCAATTTTTATTAGTATATGACCTCATGGACAGATAAAATTGTATGTCATATCATCCACCTTTTTACTAATGTGACACATCTTTACTGTCTTTCTCATAACCTCCTGCTTGTATAGATGTAGTCAGATTATTACATAGAAGCTTGTAAAGCACATCAATCTTTGTGAAAAACTATAGAGAATGCCACGTTGCACCTTCATTTCATTTTTAAAGGCAAGTGGTAATTTGCTTAATTTTTCTTTTTAGTCTCACAGGGCAATATGTACAGTATTGTTCAAAATAATAGCAGTACAATGTGACTAACCAGAATAATCAAGGTTTTTAGTATATTTTTTATTGCTACGTGGCAAACAAGTTACCAGTAGGTTCAGTAGATTGTCAGAAAACAAACAAGACCCAGCATTCATGATATGCACGCTCTTAAGGCTGTGCAATTGGGCAATTAGTTGAAAGGGGTGTGTTCAAAAAAATAGCAGTGTCTACCTTTGACTGTACACACTCAAAACTATTTTGTACAAACATTTTTTTTTTTTCTGGGATTTAGCAATCCTGTGAATCACTAAACTAATATTTAGTTGTATGACCACAGTTTTTTAAAACTGCTTGACATCTGTGTGGCATGGAGTCAACCAACTTGTGGCACCTCTCAGCTGTTATTCCACTCCATGATTCTTTAACAACATTCCACAATTCATTCACATTTCTTGGTTTTGCTTCAGAAACAGCATTTTTGATATCACCCCACAAGTTCTCAATTGGATTAAGGTCTGGAGATTAGGCTGGCCACTCCATAACATTCATTTTGTTGGTTTGGAACCAAGACTTTGCCCGTTTACTAGTGTGTTTTGGGTCATTGTCTTGTTGAAACAACCATTTCAAGGGCATGTCCTCTTCAGCATAGGGCAACATGACCTCTTCAAGTATTTTAACATATGCAAACTGATCCATGATCCCTGGTATGCGATAAATAGGCCCAACACCATAGTAGGAGAAACATGCCCATATCATGATGCTTGCACCTCCATGCTTCACTGTCTTCACTGTGTACTGTGGCTTGAATTCAGAGTTTGGGGGTCGTCTCACAAACTGCCTGTGGCCCTTGGACCCAAAAAGAACAATTTTACTCTCATCAGTCCACAAAATGTTCCTCCATTTCTCTTTAAGCCAGTTGATGTGTTCTTTGGCAAATTGTAACCTCTTCTGCACATGCCTTTTTTTTAACAGAGGGACTTTGCGGGGGATTCCTGAAAATAGATTAGCTTCACACAGACGTCTTCTAACTGTCACAGTACTTACAGGTAACTCCAGACTGTCTTTGATCATCCTGGAGGTGATCATTGGCTGAGCCTTTGCCATTCTGGTTATTCTTCTATCCATTTTGATGGTTGTCTTCCGTTTTCTTCCACGTCTCTCTGGTTTTGCTCTCCATTTTAAGGCATTGGAGATCATTTTAGCTGAACAGCCTATCATTTTTTGCACCTCTTTATAGGTTTTCCCCTCTCTAATCAACTTTTTAATCAAAGTACGCTGTTCTTCTGAACAATGTCTTGAACGACCCATTTTCCTCAGCTTTCAAATGCATGTTCAACAAGTGTTGGCTTCATCCTTAAATAGGGGCCACCTGATTCACACCTGTTTCTTCACAAAATTGATGACCTCAGTGATTGAATGCCACACTGCTATTTTTTTGAACACACCCCTTTCAACTAATTCAACTAATTGCCCAATTGCACAGCCTTAAGGGCGTGCATATCATGAATGCTGGGTCTCATTTGTTTTCTGAGAATCTACTGAACCTACTGGTAACTTGTTTGCCACGTAGCAATAAAAAAATATACGAAAAACCTTGATTATTCTGGTTAGTCACATTGTACTGCTATTATTTTGAACAATACTGTATATATATACACATACATACACACACACACACATTAGATTGCAATGTTATGTTACAATGTAATGAGATTTTAACCCTAATATATGCCTATATGCTTACATTCACTTTATTTTTTAATCCAAATCCAAAATACCAAGATATAGACTACCTTATACCGCAAATCAGACAAAAAATAGAGCAATATAAATTTTTCCTCAGTTCGCCCAGCCCTATACAGAAGTGTGGAGTTTTATTTCAAGTATATCTTTTTCCCTTTTTTTAAATAGCATAAAAACAAATAAATAGCAAAAATAAATAAATAATTAAATAAATAGGTACGGTAAACTGCAAACCGTTAACTTTTTACTCCAAACACCCCATGAGACATGAGAGCTTAATTGGTAAAGAAGGTAATATTATTTTTCTTAATTTGGAATCCTGCACATGGAGAGAAAAAGAGGAAAAAGAAAGATTACCGATTTTTTACAAATATAAATTGTGCTTATGTGATAACATGGCTGTTGTTGGGGGAAATTGGAGATATCAGAGATGCCAAAACAGCGCGCTTTTCGGCGCCTCCCGCCTAGTGTTTATTTTAATCTCTATGGTATCTGCAACTGCATCAAATTCTCATCAAATTCTGCTTAAATAAACTCTGTCAATACAGAACAAAATATGCTGTAGCCTATTTTGCCGTCAATACTGCCGACGTTGTCTTTACTGTATCAGTAGGCTATATGTTAAACATCCAAATGTAGACTGGTCTGTCGGCACACAGAGCCACACAGTCGCAGACAGAAGTTCGTGAATACCGAATTCCCTTGTCTTTTTCATCGGTGTTTGAACAAAAAAAAATAACGATGTGCTCTAAAAAATAAGTCAGTGTCCGTTTCAACAAGTTTCCCCGTAAATGCAGTCAGAGAAAGAAAACAGATGCGTGCCATTACCAGTGTATGCATTCATCTCAAAGGTGTCATGATTCTGCCCTCGTGTCCTTGATTTTTCCTAGTCTTGAGGCAGGATCATGACAGACCCTTGTTTTGTGTACAAGTGCATGGCCTTGTCTTTTGGCCATGTGCTTGTGTTGTCTCGTTCCCTTGCCCCGCCCCCCTTGTTAACCTAGTCGTGTCTTGATTGTCCTATCTGTAACACCTGTCGTGTCTTGATTAGTACCCCTATTTAGATCTCCTAGTGTGCTCTGTCTTGCGTCGGTTCATTGTCATTGAGATTTGTACCTGTGATTGTGATTGTTCCACTCTGTGATTGTTCCTTAAGAAGTGTTTGTATTACCGTGAGTGTTTGTTTATAGTTAGTATTTAGAGTCCTTGTTTATCTTGTCAGTCCAGTCCTGTTTTAGTTATTTAGTCTTTACCTTGCTCCGTGTTTTCCCCCTGGTGGGTTTTTGTTTCCCCTTTTTGTAATAAACCCTTTGTTTGAGAATCCCTGTCTGCACCTGAGTTCCTCCCTTACCAATACCTGACAAAAGGGACAGCAACCCAATATACCTGCAACTGTTTGGGTCACCAAAGTTAATCAAAAAACAAAAGAGAAAGAGAAAGAGAAAAAACATTTTTGTAGGTAAAGGTAAACTGTATTAATGTATTAATACAGTGAAGGCAGTGTTATTTTACATTTGATTATTCAATGTCTGTAACTTAATACAGTTAATTTACCTGAGGAACCAAAAGCACTGCTTTATTTCACATGTATTTTTGTTCTATTGCTTTTATATATGCTTGTACTTTGTTTATTATTTTCTACGCAGAGGCACTAGGCCTACCCTACAAAATTACCCCAATCATCCTAGAACTTTACAAAAAGAGCTACTCAAATCATCAGGTGAAATTGTTTTCAGAAAGAAGAGTAAGTCATAGTTTTTCAGAATTTCATTTTACTCTATGTGCCTATAGGGGTGGGATGGCAGGGGTTGTTGGCAATGTAAGTATATTTGCAGCGGGGCAAGGGAAAACATCCCAAGACCATTATCCCACCTCAACACTGGTCCATATCATTTTGCCTACAGTATATTGTGTAGAAAGGTAGTCTTCAGAACGTTTAATAATTACATTTTAGGGGACCCCCCCAAGAGTCCTAAGTCATTTCGAACCCTGAATAAAGCAATACAGAAAAATATATAAAGTTAAGGTTTTACACAGATTAAAGTGCAAAAGAACTATAAAGACCAATAGGTATAACGGTTGCACTTATTTTACAGTACGTGTACTAACATGTACTTATAGTCTACTTACAGTGTGTTTATCTAAGAAAGTTCTGGTAATACAAGGTAACTACATGGGGTAGGGTTAGGTTTAGGGGTAGGTCCAGGATTAGTACCTAGTTATTACATAGTTATTGTAAAACTCCATAAAATATTTCCAGAAGTGTCTCCACTGTGTGACAAATGTCAATTTTTAGATGCCAGCCTGTCTCATAGCTTTGTCTTGTGTCCAAAATTACAGAATTTCTGGAACAAAATATTCCAAGTTTTTTCAGATGCAATGCACATTTCTATTGAACCAGATCCTATATTAATTATATTTGGAATTTCCGAAGAATTTTTGAGACTTACACGGGTACAACAACAGTTTGTTTCATATGGGTTGATCTCTGCCAAAAAACTTATTCTTTTGTTTTGGAAGAAAAAAGAGGTTCCAACTCTTAAATTGTGGCTGACAGAGTTGACGAGTACACTACATTTGGAAAGAATCAGGTACACCCTAATAGACAAGATTGTGTTATTTGAAAAAATGTGGTCCCCTTTTATTGCCTTTTTAAATACTTGTGATTAATATGTTTATTATGCCTTCAGTACCTACTTTTACCACTGGATAGCACTTAAGGGTCTGTTTTTTTTTTTGTTTGTTTTTTTTTTTTTTGGGTGGGATGGGGGGTGGATGTTTATTTGTTAAAATGTAAGTTGTATATGTTTGTATTTAAAAAAGTGTAATTACAAGTGACTATCTGTTAATATTTCTAATAATAAAAATATTTAAACCATACATAGTTATTGTAATTACTATAATAAGTACATAGTATTTACATGAGGAACAGGACTGTAAAATAAAGTGCTACCGGTATTACTTTACAATAAGACCTCATTAGTTAACCTTAGTTACTGCATTAACATTCACAATAAGCAATAGCTACATTTGCTACAAGTTATTAATTTTTGTTAAAAAGTACAAGTCTTAGTTCATGTTAGCTCATTAAATAACACAGTTGTTTTACCTTTAGATTTTAACACTGTTATTAAATATTGGAATACCTAAGATCAATGAATGTTCAGAAGAAATTTTCATTGGCAGTTTGTTAACTAATGTAGCCTTAATGTAAAGTGTAAACAAACAACAAAGAATCAAAACACTTTCAAACAATATCTAGGGCATGTTGCAGTCCAGATTAAAATGTAAAAAAAAGTTTTAAAATGAATGGCCTATTAAGTCTAAATATTTAAGTATTTGGTGCTGTGATGAGCACCATAGCGAAAACACAAATATAAATAGTTATTGAAATCTACTTAAATACGTTTTTTAAAAGTAGTACTGCCGCTTTATTTTTGGGGTTTCCAGGGTGTAAGTGCTGCATTTTCTGCAGTTTAGCGCCATCTGCTGTCAGAATGAATGTGCTTTCATTCAGCGCATCTCTTGAGTGTTCCTCATGTGCTTCTCATGTGTGCTTGTTTACATCAGAGCACACACATACAGTGGTGGTGTGCATTTAAGCAGTTGATGGGAAAAGTATCCTTAAAATGCATCCCAAATTCTGAGTAATTTGTAATATAATTATTAACAGTATTAAGAAGTGCCCATGATAACAATATTGTGCATATTAATTACCGTGATATATCGCATTACCGAATACTGGCACATGTCTAATCATGAGACAGTGAGTGTCATCCGAACAAATTTTTAAGATTGACCCAGAATAATAGTATATAATCTTTTATAGTTATGTATATACAAAATTGTTTTTGCTACCAAGATATGATGGTTTAAGTGGTGGAGTTTGAATCCAGTGGTGCCTTGTTCATTTGTTTTTCTTTAATCATCCAAAGGACTTAGTGAACAATAAATAGAAACAGGATAAAAACTACTTTAAAACAATTAACAAATATTTGTAAAAAAAAAAATCTAGCCATAATATATTTGTATCATTGACTAAAAAAATAAAGGAGGGGCCGTTTCTGTCCATGAATGTTCTTTCTCCATCTATTGCCTAAACTGACTATAAAAAGATGATTATGGGAAAAGCAGATCTCATTCATATTAATCAACTCATTAGCATACCTCCTCTTAGTTAAAATACTATTTAAAATACCAGTAATTCTATTTTCACTAGTTGCATGGGCAATTCCTGATATCAACTTCAATGCAACTGTAATGTTCCCAGGTCCAGAAACGTAGTAAGGACAACAATAAAACAGTCCATGTGACATCAGTGGCTCAACTTCAGTTTTACAAAGGTACGAGAATACTTTTTGAGCACAAAGAAAACAAAAATAACAATTTATTTCAGCTGCTATTCTTCCCGAGTTACATCTTCTGTCATTTTGGAGAGTACCCAAAAACGTAATCGATGTAATCAGCACATGAACACTCACAATGCACGCATATCGCCCCCTCAAGGACATCGTGCTCGTGCTCTTCACGCAAAGATTGTGTGTGTCATCAGGTGTCAAATAATGCCGACACGGATGTACGCACTGTTTAAATGCCTTGCTAGTGGATGCCATGATAAACAAAGAAAGATCGCTCTTACCGTGGTCATTTCTCAGATGCACGACGAAGAAGATGAAGAAGATAAATGACGTGCTCTCCGGGCGCTTATTTATAGTCCCAACGGTAGTAAGATTGTTATGTGAACTTGCAAGCACGATGTCAGACACTGTAATATGCCCTGGTCCCCTCCCTGCTTACCGTGGTGACGAGATGCATAGCAGATTGTCATCACTCAATGGCTGGATGTCTAAGTGGTGCCCACAGAATAACATAGGTTTCATAGACAATTTGGACAAGTTTTAATATAAAGACTGTCACTTTAAGAGAATGCACTGATCCAGTGTTCGTATTAGTATTGAACAAGAGTGAATAGACCCCTTAAAAGTTTGTAAACATTGCAACGTCTCCGGGTGGGCGGAGCTTAGCGGGAGGCAAAAAGAGGCGTGGACGCAATGTTGACAAGCGTGAGCTAGCACTTTTAGGAGGGATATATTAAACATGGATGCAGAAGAAGTTTCGGAACTGTCCGAATATGTACAGTCCCTGACTGGCCCATGACAGCTATTTTTTTTAAAAGGAATGTCTGCCGGGATGCGGTAAAACTTTAGTTTTGAAACAAAAGTGCTGTTCCTTCTATTCTGGCAGCCAAAAACACAACAAGAAGACATTTTAAAGTCAAAACCTCAAACTTTTAGCACACCTGCTATGAGTTCTGCCTTATGTTTTGCCTCCAGCTAGAGCGGTGACGTCACAGTGACGTAGGTAAGGGTTGTTTAGGTTGTCCACTGTTTTTTTTTCATCGCTGTTTTTGTAATGTCTGGGAACCCAGAATGCTCATCCATCAACAGAAACAAATATTACCTGAACCCCATTTGTTTTATATGTTATTTATAGTAAACCATATTACAGATGCTTTGTCAGATTTAAGCTGAACAGCGGTCCCAGCGCGTGCCGAACTGTGTGTGGTGAACCGAAGGCTTCAGCTTTTTCAATTGATCGTCCCACCCCTGGTAAATATAATGTAAATGTAATTCTGACCTACCTGTCCCTACTGGCGAACGTGGCTGGGATTTTGCAGCAACTTGCTGCGTCTGTGGCCAGGACTTTTCTCCTTTTTATACGTTCCCTCTCTGCTCTTGCTTTGCGTTTATGCTCCATTTTGTTGCACGAATTTCTGAGATAAAGCCTGCCAATTAGGCAGTACTTCGCTAATGTTGGGCATGTGGTGGTTTCATTTTCACCCGCGATCGCCTGATTCTATATTCATAAATCCATCAATTAGTTTGCAGTTGCATACCAGCGGCAGCCGGCAGGCCAAAATGACCATCAGGCCACCGGGAAATGTCCCGGTGCTCCCGATGGCCAATCCGCCCCTGCTCAGTGCTGCACGAGACACACAATTGGTCTTACTTTGGCCTTGTTAAAAACTTTTCCTTGGCGAAACCGAAATAGACAGCATTGTGACTAATGTAACACACTTAATACTAGCATCTTTTTAGTTGAGCTATTTTATGAAAGCGATCGTGCTGACATTCAGGAAAGAAACACTCTTGATATAGTTAGACAATACTTAACGATCATGACCTAAATATTAAAAATAATACAGGGCATTTTTGACTCATAACTTGAATTATATTGTAATCTGATAGCCTTCATCCGACACTGGAAAGACTCTCACAATGTTTTTTTTTTTTTTTTGCAAAGTTACAAAATGTCAGTTCGCACATGATTAAAACAACAGTTAGAATATTAGTACACGTACATATTAGGCGTTGAGATAATAATACCTTTTTTCCATTTCTCCTTAAATAACCTGTCCGTCGTTCCAGGCCAAATGTCTTCTTTTGGACATGTTTAAAATCACAAGAAAATCTTGTGTTAAGTGTCCAGACTCCCGAGTCGTAATATCAACATAAATAAATTCATAATTTGTTCCTCTTTAAATTAAAAATAAAATGTTATAGCGAACACATTTTATTTAATATTCAAACTGATGTTTAATTTATTTTATATTATTGTTTAAATCCTCCTGCGGGCCGGATTGGCCATATGTTTGACACCCCCGTTTTATATTATCTGAAGACCTTGATTGCATGTTAGCATAAAACTAAAAATAATATTTGACATTTAAAAAAAAAAAAAAAGAACAATTCCTGTATAAAATGTGACCGCAACCTGTATATCAAACATTTTCAAATCATCCACAGCTGAGCAGCACATGCGGAGTGAATGTGTTTGTGTTAACCCACAATAACACATTTTAACTGATAAATCGCCTATTTTTGTTTGCTGGTAGGTTTATTTTTTTTAACACAAAAAAATAAATTAAGTTCGTGAGAGTTGCATTTTATTACATTCAGAATTAATAACAGCAGACCTAATAATACTATAGGCTAATGTACCAACCAGATATTTTTAGTTCCCTTCACTTTACAGAAAATGCTTTACATTTAACAAATTTATCAGAACAGAACAAGAATTAAAAATATATAATTCTAATGGATAAATATAATTGCAGTATATAATAATAATATAGGCTTATAAACAATAAAAAATTTAATTTAAATAATTTAAAGCGATACATAAGGTAAGGTTGGGCTCATCTCTCTCATTCGGGCCAAATCCAAACATGTTGCTCATTTGAAGCTAAACTCTTATTCATTAAATAAAATTGGCTTTGTATTTCACTCGTGTTTCAGTATCGAGGGGGAAAAAAAATCATAAGGAGCAAAACTGTGCCTGTGGACCGCTACTCACGTGAATGACACGGTGAACTATTGCTGTTTCCAGGGAATATGTGCGCGTGAGGCACCAGCGCGATCAAAGTCACAATTCACAATTTTTGTATATGTATATACGTACATACTACTGCTTCACATGTGAGCCATGTCTCTGGGCATAATCTGTGTAAAATAGTGTTTTTGATTTGGGCATGTCAAACATGCTACATGCTTATTGGCTCACTGATGATGACAAGATTAAACCCTTAGGTATCGAAATTTGGTACCGAATGGAAAGACATTTTTTCGATACTCAATAGTATCAAGGCAATTTGGTCGGTGCCTAAAAAGTATCGAACTCGATACCCAGCCCAACTCAAACTTATCTTAAATAACAAAAGGGCCATTTGGAATTCCTAAAGGTACAGAAGCGCCGAGTAACGTCTTTTCCACTTTCGGGCAAATGTGTGCCAGGGCTAAAAACGAGCCGTGCTGGGCCCATAGCCTCGACCCCTCAAGACACGAGCCCAAAATCAAGCTGTATTTTCACTGTTGGCCCAGCGCTACTTTTAAGAACCACACAGATGGGAAATCAAAAATTACCTGTATTACAGTGTATGATGTAGCTGTCCATCAGTGTAAACAATGTGCAAAGTAATTAAACCAAAAGGTACACGATTTATAAAGTTATTGGCTAAGTAAGGAGTCGACTCTGAATCGCTGAAACGAGTCGTTACAGATTACAAATCTTTTGCCCATCTCTATGTACGTCACTAGGAACAGTTTGCATAATAATCTCCGCCTACCGTCTTGAGAGAAACTGACCTCTGACCTGCCCCCCCCCCACACAGACTCAACAAGCATCTCCGAATCACAACCTTTAAGTATGATTATGAAGTTATGTGTTTGTTTTCTCCCGAGCGTCTTATCAGTATGTCGCGCTGGCACTGGAGTCGATTAACGCGTATACGCATTATGAGTCATTTTCCCCTGATAACCCCGAAAAAGAACTTAAATTACACTTTCAGTTTTAATCGTAGAGATAAGAGCAATACATCAATTGAATCTGTAAAGGGTCTATTTTTTTTTTAGATAAAGACATAATAACAACAAAACTTTGTGCACTTATAAAATAAAGATAACAAACAAGGTGCGCTGTTTACAGCCTTTGTGTGCTCTGATCTTCATTTACAAACAAGTCATTAAAATGAAGTTTAACTCCGTGAATACTCAACGAAGAGACATGAGAGAGATATCTATAGAAAGCTTGACATGTCTATTTTAAAACTAAACAAGTGCTGCTGAAAACAGATATTCTGTGATAAAGTAATCCATATGAAAACAACACGATGTCTGTTTTTCATGTCTCCCTTCATTATATCTAATGTGACCACGCCCCCGTGCTGAACGCGCTATTCAAATTCAAACTGAAGCGCGCGAAGCAGCGAGACTGCTCTTTAAGTTTTTTTATTTTACTGTTTGCTTCGCGATGAGAGGAATAAGACATAATTCACCCCAAAAAACGCATTGTTTACCGTGAAGTTGTGTGCAGAACAACCAATCAAACCTGACTATGTTAGTTGACCAATCAGAACACAGTATGCTACCGAAAGGTGGGGTTTAAGGAAACTGAATCTTTTGAACAGCTTCGCGCGAACCGTTTAGAAACCTCTGAGAATTGAGGTAATTTTAAAATGATATTTTGACAAAATGACAATGTTTTTTAACCTTGCATGGATTTAAACCTATTGTACAGGACTTATAAACAGTGATAGGAAGATTAGAATTTTCATCTTACTGGCTCTTTAAAACCTTCCCTTAATACTCCTCTTTGAAGCAAACGTCATACAACCACAGCATGTCACTTGTGAGGGTAAAATTTATGAAAACTATACCGTAAAACAAACTTAACAGCAACTGATGTTTGTTTCCTTACATAAAAACTTAAGTCTTAAACATAGATATTTTATATGATTTACGATTAAAATAAATATGTTTACATAAATGTATTAATTTGTGTGAGCATGCTAAATCAAACTATCATAATTTCACATTAAAAGAGAAAACACATACTTGCTCAGTCACAGCTGCTCGGTTTGTTTGTCAAGTCAAGTCACCTTTATGTGGAGACAGTGGCAATGAACCAAAACTCCATCGGTGACAGAATGGAGAAAAAAAACCTTGGGAGAAACCAGGCTCAGTTGGGGGGCCAGTTCTCCTCTGACCAGACGAAACCAGTAGTTCAATTCCAGGCTGCAGCAAAGTCAGATTGTGCAGAAGAATCATCTGTTTCCTGTGGTCTTGTCCTGGTGCTCCTCTGAGACAAGGTCTTTACAGGGGATCTGTATCTGGGCTCTAGTTGTCCTGGTCTCCGCTGTCTTTCAGGGATGTAGAGGTCCTTTCTAGGTGCTGATCCACCATCTGGTCTGGATACGTACTGGATCCGGGTGACTGCAGTGACCCTCTGATCTGGACACAGACTGGATCTAATTAATGCAGCCTAAAAATCCTTTAACGGATTTGGATATTAAAAGCATATTAGTATGTTATGTGTAAGCCAGGTTAAAGAGATGGCTCTTTTAATCTAGATTTAGGCGCCAAATAGGAAAAGGATCTGCTGCCCGCAGTTGATTTTGATATTCTAGGTATTATTTGTGACTAGAGGAATCAGATTTTTTCTGTCGCTTGTGTGGTTTTTCTGGAGTTTGTGGTGCTTGTCTAATTGGACATCAGTGGGATTTGAAGTGGATGGCATGAAAACCATAGTTGGGACAAAGCTTAAAAGATATTTTAATATAGTATTGGAAGGGTATAGAGATGATTTTCAGCTTGCTCAAGCTTTCAATTAATTTTTTGTAAGGTTTGATACTCATGATTTTGAAAATATTTTCTGTGAGCAAAAACATAAATTAATTGGTAATAGACCTATCCCATTTGAAAAACAGGATGGTATTAACACGTTTAAACATCTAAAAGCTAGGAAAAGCTCTGGCCCTAATAATATTGAAGGTCAGTTGCTTATTTCTTGTGCAGAGCAATTGGGATCTATTTTTTTTTATACTCAACAGAAGGTGCCGAGATTATGGAAATCCTCTACAGTTATCCCAGTGGCTAAAAAGAATCATCCAGCAGAGCTAAATTTTGCTTACAGGGCCAGTTTGCTTAAAGGGCCAGGCGTGGGGTTGAGGATGCTACAGCCACCTTGTTGAATTTGGTACTTTAACATTTAGAGGGAACTAATATATGTATACTAGAATGAAGAATGTTATGGTTTATTACCTCATTTGAGCCATCTTCAGTCTCTTCCTCTTCAGACTTCTTTGTGAAACTGAAGAGGAAAAGAAATGATGAATATTCCTCATTTGTTTTCTTAATGCTGATTTAAGGTATTAGGCTGGACAGAGAGGTGCACTTTCCTCAGTTTCATCACGATACAAATGGCTAAACTCTTCATATCAGACATTGCATTTTTATCATTTGTCTTTAGTTAAATTGTAACTTTAGATTGTATAGCCTACATTTCTGTCAATAAGAGATAAAGTCTGTACAGGTAATACAAAAAATTGTTTATGTGAATAAAAGTCACTTTTAAATTAGCCTATATATGTTGCTATACCTCATTATAAACTCCTCCACTGAAACTGTCCCCCAGAACTATCAAATAGACTCTGCTTAGTACAGAAGAGGTTTTCAGCCAACTCAGTGACCCCAAATTAAAAACAAACAAAACAGAACCCTAGATTTTCTTGGTTACTCTTTAAAGTATCTTTCAATAAAAACAAAGAAAATGAGATATTATATGTTAAAGAAGGTCTACAGCTCTCAATTTTATTCAGAAAAATGTTAACAAATGTACCCATGTTAATCCTTGTTTATTCCAGTTGTGTCTTGTCTGTCTGGGCGCAGTAGTGATGTGTCGTGTAGTGATTTTGAACGAATCTTTAATGTGACTCAGGAAGAACGAGTCGTCTCAGGGGTGTGATTCGTTAAGTCGCGCTTGCGCAATATTCTATAGGTTCTGTTCTGCTAGTGTAATTCACCTGTGTCAGTCAGTGCAGTCTGAGCCGGAAAGTGAATCGATTAGTTCATCGTTCTGGTCTATCGGGGGGTGGGGGGGCAGGGTTTCATAATTTATTGAAGCTTCCCCGGGCTAATACATTGATTAGCGGACCCCCACCTGCTGTTAGCGCTCCATTGACTCCCATTCATTTTGACGTCAGCGAATAACTTTACATCTGAGGCGTTTAAAGACTCCATTTGTCCATTCATTATTTCTAAAGAAACATGAAAATGTATAAAAGGCCCCATTACCTTGTATCTTATGTTATGGCCCTGTAGAAGCAGTTTTTGTAAAAGTAGGCTAATGATTGCGTCATAACCTGCGACTCTCCGTTGCACAGTAGAGAAATTACCGTATGGACAGGAGGAGAAGCTCGCAGACAATCTTTTACTGTCTATGAGGCTATCGGGGGGACGTGGAGGCATAAAGTCAATGGAGAAGCCCATAGAGAGTCCATAAAAGACACGGGACAAAATTGTTCAACAAGGTTTTGAGGAATTGGAAATAATTCGCTATGTGGGCAGTATGAAGTATTCACTACATATGAAGTAACATTGTACCATGAACTTTAAATAATTATTTACTTCATTAAATAATGAAGTATGGGTAACGGGCAATCTATATTAATGGGGGATGAGGAAATTATCATGAAATTATACATGCAATGGAAGAAAAAAAAACTCATCTCAATGTCAATCACGGTTAACGTTATTCCTTTATTTATTTACAGATATAGGATACGCGTGAAGATGAATGTGATCCCTTTCATCCTGGTCCTATACTACATAGATCCTGACCTATACTACATAATCTAATGTGAAACAAAGAAAACCATTTCTATTCAAGTGTTTTTGACTATGATTTATAAGCCCAAACTACATGATTTAACACCTAGCTCATAATTCTTTATACATTGGAATATTATATGGTTAAATGTTTTACGTGAAAAGATGAAATCATGTAGAACATTGAGCAATTTTAAAAGACTATATAAAATGAATATATTGAATGGATACGAAAATGACTTGAGGGGATATAGTATATTGTATACTTACAGTATGGTTCCTTGGCTTATATATTAGGTCTGTTGAATGGGTTATTATTCGGTTTGATGTAGATAGAAGGAAACGAAGAAGATAGATGGAAAAAAAATGGTAAATGTGCGTTAATGCATATGTGTGCATCTGTGCCTATTTGAATCACTTTTAATAATTTTTGAAGATTGTGCTGAGATGTAGACCTACAAGTACTTATTTATCTGTTATTTTTCATTTTATATGGTTGTTTTATTATAATTTTAACTAACTAAAATTACTTAGAACAGGCTACTCAGACGATTACAATCCAAAAGTAGGCTTTATTTTAATGTCGATTTTAGCCACTTCTTTTGTCAGGCCTATAATGTTTTAATGTAAGATGTCATATTGTAATTGCATAGCGTAAGATGTTATATTAATATTATGGTAATTAATATACATTACATTATGTTTTAACTATACTATACGATTTGATTTCCAAAACAAACAAACACACACACACACATTAAAGGCCATGTTGCAGGTTAAACACCACTTTCGATTAATGGGTACATAAATCACTCAAGATATGTATATCATTTTTAAAATGTCTCAAAAATGGTCTTAAAGACCTATTTTTTAAGTTTTTGGTATTAACGGTTTTTTTTACGCAACTCGGTGATGACGTCATGTTGGGGAGAAGTCGAGGAAAGGTAGCCTCAGTCTAGTATGATGCAGCGTTCCAGGCAACCCGTAAACCGTGTTTTTCCAACCTTAAACCCATGAAAGTACACTGGAATGGCAATCAAATCCGTGACTTCCCACCTGTGAACTCGTGTCTCATACTAGATCGATGTTCTCCGAGTTCTGAGGTCACACAGCACGCGAAACAACGATGACAGCCCATATGAATAATACTGCCTGCAGATGCAGTGTTTATGCAATTAGTACACGTTGAAAAAACGATTTTAGGTCAATGCAACGTTGCAATAAAATAAATAATCTAGTTACAATTCCTTGCGCTCAGAAAGTTTGGCGTAACTTGCCTGTAAAGGTACAAAGTCGTTAGTAGTGATATGAAATAGTGATTACGAGCTCAAAAACCTGCCTGGAACACGCGCAGCATCAGAACTATAGCGACTGACTGGGATGAGGAAGAGGTGGCAAGAGCCAACATGTATGATGGCCCGCAGCTGTGTAAAATGGGGAATTGCCAAGAACTGATGTCCGTCAAAGCCTATGCTTGGTCCGAGGAGAATGAGTTGGTGAAGTGTCCTGGTGAGTTGCTATCATTTAGCATCGCAGCAATGAGGACTGGAGCTAGCTTACGAGCAGCATTGCTCAATTACGACACACACACACACACACACACACACACACACACACACACATATATATATATAATTTTATTTATTTATTACTGTCATTGAAAAATAAATGTTTTCTTTATATCTAGTGGCAGTGATCATGACGTTAGTTCAGAGAAGTACCTGTAACCTTTGTCATAGTGTCGTAGAACTGGAAAATTTTGTCTTTGTCATCTAGAAATAAAAGGCATCATGCTAGATATATGGACGTTTCTAAGCGTTTATCTCGTCCTCCGATGAAAATGTTGTTGCAAACGTAGCCGCGTGTGTGTCGCTGTGTTTGACAGGAGCTTGTGTGGGTGCCATCCCATGTAAACTGCGTTAGAAAGCTTGTGCTGTAGGGAAGTGAGTGCGTTTGGGTCGCTATCTCTCTATCTATTTGTCTGTCTATCTATCTACATACTGTATCTAGTCTACCTATCTATCTATATATATGTATTTATCTATAATCTGCATTCTGCGCTATCTGAATACTCACGTCTCTCTAGTCACTCTCAATGCTCTCAAGGCGGCTTTGGTAAATTCTCTCCCCAACGTGACGTGATGCAATGCATTGTGGGGGAAAGGAGACCGCTGTAAGATAGTACCTACTTTTTCGTATTATATTCCGTTTTGTGATACCCAACAACATAAAATACAATGGATAACAGTTTAAATGTTTATTACCAACAAGCAAATTGCACATATTCGTTAAAAAATTAACCTTGCAACACGGCAATATCATTGACTTTGTAGGAGCCATAGGAGCCAGCCATATGATATTTATGTTTAAGTTAATTTAGTGACCCCTGCTGGTGAATTATGATATTGTGGTCTTGAAAGGCCTTGGAACAGAATGAGTTAAATTGCACACCTGTGCCAATTAGTGGCGGACAAAGGAGTTTGAACTTGGTGTTGGAAATGAATGGACGCCAGCAGGCATATGGTTTTCAATTTATTTACTTATGGATTATTTATCAGTTAAATCACATTTTATTTTTTACTGAAATAAACCAAGAATCTATTGAAACCCCTGAGGCGTCTGAAGTGACTTACTGGAAGGCACTATATAGTTGAAAACCTCTGCTATTGGAAAGTTTGATTCAAGGACTTCTAGGAATACTTGAAAGACTGGGAGCAGCGTTCTCTAAAGTTTGTGAGTAAACCGCTGAATTGGACCGGGCCGCTGAGCTCTTACAATGACTTTGAACATGAGCCAACGTGTTTACACCATAAACATAAATTGATCTCATTGATGTGTTGAACTTTGGAGTTGATCCTTGAAAAATGTCTGACGAAGAGACTGTAGAGCAGGATTCGTCTGAAGAAAAACAACTGTTTAAGTTAATTGCAAAACGAAGGGGAAAGCTTGGTGTTTTAACACGCAAACGAAATGAAATTAACAGTCTTATTGAAGCAGGACAGGACAAAGAAACTGTCAGGAGACAAGTTAACTCGTTTGATGGATTTTTTGCTGAGTTTATTAGTTTACAAGCAACTGTACAACAATTAATAAAAGATGAATATGAAAAGGAGGCTGATGATTTAGACTGGTACCAACCCAAATATCACCTTTTCAAAAGCTTCTTAGATGATGTCACGAACTGGCTCGAGGTTGATCAAGATGATGATAATGAGAAAGACGAGCAGGACGATATTGGTACTGTTAAGCCCCAAGATAGCGCATCTCAAGTAGCGCACAGTGTCACGCATAGCTGCAAAGCGACAAGCGCTCTCAGTGGCGCATCACGAGAATCTCTCACGCATCTAAAGGCTGAAGCAGAATGCGCGGCTATTAGAGCAAAGGCACAGGCTTTGAATAATAAACTTGACCTTGATATTGAAGAAGCAAATATTATTGCAAAATTAAAGGCACGAAGAGAGAAAATGGTCATAGATTCCGAACTGGCTGCCGCAGAGGCAAGGGTTAAAGTATTCAGGGAAGCTGAAGAACAACGTTCAGTGTCGGGCGAATATAAATACGGTACACCGACCGAATATAACCTCCCTGCAACAGCACAAAGACCAATGAAATCCAAGAGAGAAGGATCAGCCCCTCGAAGTGACCCTAGGCAAACTTTAGGTGCACAACAAAATGTAAACTTGAGCGTTTCAGTGCCAATAGAAAGAGCGATTCACCCAAATGGCTATGACAAAAACGTCACTGATATTTTAAAAAGTCAAACTCAAATCACTGAAATGTTAGTGAAACAACAAACACTTTCTCTTCTGCCAGATAGAGAAATTCCCATATTCGATGGTGATGTTCTTCAATATAGGACATTCATCAAAGCATTTGAGCAATGTGTTGAGAGTAAAACTACAAATATGGATGACAGGCTATATTACTTACAACAGTATACAAGAAACCAGCCCAGAAACCTTGTCAATAGCTTCATGCATATGGATCCTACCGTTGCATATAATGAAGCTAAAAGGCAGCTCGAATACCATTTTGGAAACTGCTATAAAATAGCATCTGCTTACATGAATAAAGCCTTAAACTGGTCAACCATCAAACCAGAGGATGGAAATGGGTTGCAATCATATGCTCTATTTTTACATAGCTGCTACAATACAATGCAAGACATTGATGGATTAAAAGAGCTTGAAAGTTCCACTAATTTAAGACTCATTGTGTCTAAACTCCCATATAAGCTGCGAGATAAATGGCGAGCAAATGTGTGTAGCATGCAAGATAACAAACACAGAGCAACATTCAAAGACTTAATAGACTTTATTGATAGACAGTCCAGAGCAATGCTTGATCCAATATTTGGTGACATCCACATCTCAATGGAGAGCAAAATAACGTCAAGACCTAAACCACAAAAACCTATCACCAAACCTAGTGGGAGGACCAGCTTTGCCACTACAGTTGCTCAAGCATCTGAAATAAAAAAGAACGAGTCACAAAATGAACACAAACGGAATGCAAATAAGTGTTACCTTGAAAGACCTTGCTTATTTTGTGAAAGAAATCACACATTTGAAAATTGTGAAAAGTTTAAGTCCAAACCAAATAGTGAGAAAATAGAATTCCTGAAAACAAGCGGGATGTGCTTTGGTTGTCTAACAAAGGGACACGTTAGCAAAACATGCAAAAATAGAATGAAATGTGAAACATGTTCTCTGTCTCATCCAACTATCCTTCACATTCATACTGGTAAAGTAAAAGATGTAATTAAAGATGACTGCATTGTAACTGGAAACAAACCATTGAGTAGTGCCATGGTATCCGTAGAAGATGATGAACTAATGGAGGTCGGTCAATCAAAACAGTGCACTCTTGCTATTGTGCCAGTGAAAGTAAAGGTCTCAAATTCTGACAAAGTCATAAATACTCATGCATTTCTGGATCCCGGTAGTTCAGCTACATTTTGTACTGACTCACTGAAAAGAAAGTTAAACGTCTCTGGTAAAAACACCACAATACTCTTGTGTACAATGGGACAGGAGAAAAGTGTCCACAGCAGTATAGTCTCTGGCCTTGAAGTCAGCAATATGGAAGGCCTGCTGTATCATAAACTCCCAGAAGTTTATACTCAAACAAAATTACCAGTTTCAAAACGACACATACCAACACAAAAATCACTAGAGAAATGGAAATACTTACATGAGGTGAAGATTCCACAATTGGATGCTGACATTGAGTTGTTAATAGGCACAAATGCTGCAAAGCTTATGGAGCCATGGAAGGTGATAAACAGTAGAGGTAATGGGCCATATGCTGTTAACACACCCTTAGGATGGGTCGTCAACGGGCTCATGCAAGAAACAACATGTCAAATGCAAGGAAGTCACTCATGTATTGTAGTTAATCGCATATCTGTAGCAGATTTGAATGACTTGTTGATTAAACAGTATCATCAGGATTTTCCAGAACTTGCAGCTGAGGAGAAATCAGAGATGTCAGTCGAAGACAAAAGGTTCATGTCTATGATGGAAAGTTCAAAGGAACTGAGAAATGGGCATTATTACTTACCGTTACCTTTTAAAGAAAATGACGTAATGATGCCAAACAACTACCAACAGGCACAGCAACGTGTTATGTCTCTGAAAAGAAAATTTGACAAGAATGAACGATATCATAGAGAGTATACTGCATTTCTAGAAGGAATGCTTGAAAAAGGTCACGCAGAAGCGGTGCCAGTTGATGAACTGGAAACACAAAGTGGAAAGGTGTGGTACATTCCACATCATGGAGTGCACCATCCAAAGAAGGGCTCCCTAAGAGTTGTATTCGATTGCTCTGCATCCTTCCAGGGAACATCCTTGAATAGCAAATTAATACAAGGTCCAAATCTCACCAGTAATCTGGTAGGTGTCTTGTTGCGTTTCCGCCAGGAGCCAATCGCCCTTATGGCAGATGTGGAAAGCATGTTTCACCAGGTAAGAGTTATGGAGAAGCATGTGGACTTTTTGCGCTTTCTATGGTGGCCAAATGGTGACACAGGATTACCTTTGAAAGAACACAGAATGACAGTGCATTTATTTGGGGCAACATCTTCACCAAGTTGTGCAAGTTTTGCCCTCAGACAAGCTGCCGAAGATTTCAAAGATCTCTTTTCGCCAGAAACGGTGGAAACAATTAAGCAAGATTTTTATGTAGATGATTGCTTGAAATCAGTGCCCACTGAAACTGATGCTGTGATGTTGCTAAAAGAGCTTGAAAAGGCTTGCTCAATGGGAGGCTTTCGTTTGCACAAGTGGATAAGTAACAGCAGAACAGTACTAATGTCCATCCCACAGGCAGCCAGAGCAAAGGAGGTCAAAGACCTTGACTTGGAATCCAATGATCTTCCTACAGAAAGAACTCTTGGCATACAATGGCACATAGAAAGAGACAAACTCACTTTCGCAGTGAGCCTGAAACAGCAGCCATATACTCGAAGAGGAATACTGTCCATCATATCCTCAGTATACGATCCTCTTGGCTTTATCTGTCCATTCGTCCTCACTGCTAAGAACATTCTGCAAGATCTTTGCAAGCTCAATTTCGCCTGGGACAAAGACCTACCAGACCACTACATAGAGATGTGGCGTGAATGGATGGCAGGTCTAAGTTGCATTGGGGAGCTCAGTGTCAACAGATGTCTCAAGCCAAAGAGCTTTGGTCCAATAACATTTGCACAACTACACCACTTTAGTGACGCATCTGAAATTGGTTATGGCTGTGTCACGTACCTTCGTCTCACAAATTCAAAACTTGAAGTGCACACCTCATTTATAATGGGGAAATCACGAGTTGCACCACTGAAACATACTACAATGCCAAGAATGGAACTCACTGCAGCAGTTCTTGCGGTAAGAATGGATAGAATGATCAAAGCAGAGTTACAACTTGCTCTTGAGAACTCCATTTTCTGGACAGATAGTACATCAACATTGAAGTACATTCAGAATGAGAACAAAAGATTTAAAACATTCGTGGCCAATAGAGTGAACACAATCAGAGAATTTACCAGGGTAAAACAATGGAGATACATAAACACTAAACAAAATCCAGCAGATTGTGCATCTCGTGGTCTCAAGGCCAGTGCTCTTCTGAATTCAAAGGCTTGGCTAAATGGTCCAGAATTCCTCAAATGTCATGAATCTGAATGGACAAATTCCGACATTTTCACACAAACGCATGAAGGTGATGAAGGTGATGAGGATGCTGATGTGGAAGTGAAGAAGGACGTTCTCATCATGAACTTAATTGTAAAGGAAGAACAAAATCCTACTCATACATTCATACACTATCACTCAAATTGGAACAATCTAACCAGAGCAGTAGCTTGGTTACTTAAGCTAAAGGACGTTCTCTTGCAACTAAGTCACAAACGAAAGGAAATACTTACCAACACAAGTAAGAACTCAAATGCAGAGAAAAAATGTCTGATGGAAAGAAAAATGCAAATCGTCAAAAAATTTATAAATGTACAGCAGATTACTTTAGAAGATGTCAAAAGAGCAGAAAATGCAATCGTACGTTTTACACAAATGGAGGCATTTCCAGAAGAAATCGAAACCTTGCAAAAAGAAAACACTCACGTCAGTCGTCAGAGCCACATTCGTAAGCTTGATCCTATTCTGCAAGATGGTATACTTCGTAAAGGAGGGAGATTAAGCAAAATGGCTATGCCAGAGGACCAAAAACATCCTATGATTCTTCCAAAACACCATCATGTGTCCAAACTGGTGTTGAAACACATTCATGAACAACTTGGCCACAGTGGAAGGAATCACATGTTAGCCAAGCTGCGACAGCAATACTGGATTCCAGCAGCAAATTCCCTTGCTAGAAAAATACGGTCTGAGTGTGTGTTCTGCAAACGCTTACATTCAAACCTAGGAGAACAAAAAATGGCAGACTTGCCAAAAGAAAGAATAACACCAGATTTACCACCATTTACCTTTGTTGGAGCAGACTTCTTTGGTCCAATTGTAGTAAAAAGAGGACGCAGTGAAGTGAAAAGATATGGTGTCATCTTTACCTGTTTTACAACTCGAGCAATACATTTGGAAATAGCCAATTCACTTGACACTGATTCATGCATCAATGCAATCCGCAGATTCATATGCAGACGAGGGCAAGTGCGTCAAATAAGATCTGACAATGGAACTAACCTGACATCAGCTGACTCTGAACTAAAGAAGGCCATAAAAGAGTGGAACCAAAACCACAAACTCCAAGTTGCTCTGCAACAAAAGGGCATAGAATGGATTTTCAACCCACCTGCCGCTTCACACTTTGGAGGAGTATGGGAGAGGTTAATAAAACAGGTCAAACAAACACTTCTATCACTAACAAAGGATCAAATTCTAGATGATGAATCTCTTCACACTTTCATCTGTGAGGTAGAAGCCATAATGAATAGTCGCCCACTTACCACAAATCCGGATAGTCCAAATGACCTTGAACCTTTAACGCCCAACCACCTTTTACTTCTTAAAGGGCAACCTACATTACCACCTGGCTTATTTCAGAAATCAGACACGTATAGTAGACGTAGATGGAAGCAAATACAATACTTAGCTGATATATTTTGGAAAAGATGGGTTAGAGAATATCTTCCAAACCTACAAGAGAGACAGAAATGGTTTAAAAAGAAAAGAAACTATGCAAATGGTGACATTGTGTTAATTGCAGACCCTACTGCCCCTAGGGGATCTTGGATGTTAGGGAAGGTTATTGACACAAAGAAAGATTCAAAGGGAATTGTTCGTAGTTTGACTTTAAAAACAAAGACAAGTGTTATAGACAGACCAATTACAAAGGTTTGTTTATTGAAGGAAAATGACATGTAGATATGAATGACCAATGTATATGTGATGATTACTTTACCTTGTAAGAACTTATATGTACTGATCTTTACAAGCGCACAATGGACCAAGGACTATTCGAGCAAGAAATTTCTTGCAACGTGCACACATGCGCGTATACACATAAATACACACTGAAATTGACCTTTGAATGCACAATGCCTCTTGTGGCATAATGGACTCATGTTTTGTTGTTTACATTATATATTGAACAAGAAGGACTCTAAAAAAGAACTATTGATGAACTTTAATTCGAACTGATATTGTTGAATGAACTGAAAAATTTGATATTTTTATTTGAAACAAACATTTATGTATTGTATATGTGTGAATGATTCTGATTATTGATGATTTGACAAATTTATCTTTTCTGTGTATATTATAATGTATGGCTCCATGTTTTCTGTTTAGTTATTATTGTACCTATATAGCCGGTAGCAATAAGAGGGCCGGTGTGTAGGAGCCATAGGAGCCAGCCATATGATATTTATGTTTAAGTTAATTTAGTGACCCCTGCTGGTGAATTATGATATTGTGGTCTTGAAAGGCCTTGGAACAGAATGAGTTAAATTGCACACCTGTGCCAATTAGTGGCGGACAAAGGAGTTTGAACTTGGTGTTGGAAATGAATGGACGCCAGCAGGCATATGGTTTTCAATTTATTTACTTATGGATTATTTATCAGTTAAATCACATTTTATTTTTTACTGAAATAAACCAAGAATCTATTGAAACCCCTGAGGCGTCTGAAGTGACTTACTGGAAGGCACTACAGACTTTATTGCAAATGAATGCACAGACACTATTTAAACTGAACAGAGATGACATAACTGAATTCAATGATGAACTGCCTTTAACTATCATTTTGCATTATTGAGACACTGTTTTCCAAATTAATGTTGTTCAGTTGCTTTGACGCAATGTATTTTGTTTAAAGCGCTATATAAATAAAGGTGACTTTGACTTTTGACTTGTTAAAAGATGAACAGCAATTCAGATGAGATTGACCAAAAAACAAATTTATGCTACAATACACACAGAACATCCAATATCTGGAGCAGAAGCAACATTCACTTCAGTCCACAAGAGCTATTAGGTGCATGTCCACCATGGATTCAAATGGACAACCTTAAAGTTCTAGAACCAGCAGCTTAGCAGATTGTGCCACTCAGTCGATGCATATTCAACGGGCTTCAGAGGAGAGGTTGACCCCTGTGCAGTTTTTAATGCTTTTTTGTAGGATAGGTTACTTTCCCGCCAAGCAATACGCAATACCTCTAGTTTTGTTTTCTTCCAGCTGCACTCCATTTTTGGGTGCGAGTATGCTCATTATACCATGGTGTCAAACTGTTTTCCTTAGTTCATGTATAGTAAATGAACATACTTTATGGAAGGCCAACAATTCACAAAAAATTCACAAATTTTTTTCAAAGAAAATAAAAATATATCTAACACTAAAAGATTAATACAATGAACCCCCCCCCCCCCCCCCCAAAAAATAACAACAACAACTTATATTTTCATACATAGTCCCTCAAGCATGAAATACACATGTGAGTGATGGTGAATATATTTCCTCCTTATAAAGTTACACTGAGTAAAACTGCCAGGAATGGCCTAGTTGGCATGTAAAATTAACAGACCAAACAATAGTCATGAGCCAACAGCCAAAGTGAACAAAAACTAAATAAAATTTCAAGGCAGGCAAAACAGTGATCAATTGAGCTGGAACGAAACAACTCTTTGAGACTTTAGCAGGTCACACACACCATTAAAGGGCTACAATCATCACAATGCGACTCGTTCAGTGTCTGCCTCTCTCATCCAGCCCAAGGGTTTTTCACTATGTGGTTGAAGTCTGTGTGTTATGCATCAGCACTGATTGTTCTTGTGGGCGTCTCCACTAATTGTCATCAGCAACAGCTGTCACTCATAGCAACAGCTGTCTAGCATCTTGTGTTTGTGAGAGCATTGTTTCAGGTACCTCGTCTGATGTTTGCTTTCTTGTGTTTCTTGTGCTTTCTTTTTTGTTTCTTGTGTTTCTGCGTTGGATGTCCGCGTCTACCTGGAACCCCGTCCACTCTTCGCAAATCGCCACCAGCATCTTCACTTACCTTCGGCTCGCTTCCCCGCAGTTCCTGTGTCACCTTCTCCTGCTGTCAACTCATCTCCGCCATTCGAATCCTTCACTCACCTGCATCTTCCTGGACTGTTTATTCCAACCAAGTATCATCCGTGTCTCATCTATATGTACTGTGTCATTTATTCTATTAAATATTCATTACTCGCACTTGCTTCCTGCCACTCCTTTCACCCAGTAGTTACAGATAACCAACATGAGAATTACAGAAATCAGAGATTTTTCTTCCAGCAACAGAAAACCACCAGCATGCCAAACAATTGAAACGCACTCATCAACTTATTGGATGTGCGTATTTAAAGGTAGTCTTGCATACTATTATAGGTACATCAATCAGAATCTGACCCAAGGTTGTGCTCCTTTCAGCAGAGACACAGAGGGTTTAAGTGTAAAGTATCTTTGTAACTTTGACAGACTGTTCTGCTTTTCTGAAATCCTCATCAGAATCTCTCTGCTGTCTGAAAAATATCATCAGTTTCATTAGCTGGGCTATAGCTTTATGAGCACAATGGTTCAGACTGAAAATGCTGAAAATGGTAAAAGCTAATCACAAGCTTTACCAGATTTACCTGTCCTCCATGTAACGTTACATAGACGCCACGCACAGAAAGAAATGTTACAGAGATAGTTCTCCCAAAAATGAAAATTTGCTCATTATCTACTCACCTTCAAGCCATCCTAGACATATATGACTTCTTCTTTCAGATGAATCCAGTCTGAGTTATATTAAAAATTGTTTTGACCTTTCAAGCTGTTAAATGTTGCTGTGCTTCAGTCCAGAAGAAGTGAAATAAAGCGCATCCATCCATAATAAAAAGTGCCTCACCTGCTCCAGGGGAGGGTGAACAAAGGTGTCCTGTAGCGAATCGGTGAGTTTTGTAAGAAATATATCCATATTCAAAATGTAATAATGACTTTAGCTGTACACGTAAGTAGCTCTGGACGGATGATGTATGAGGTCAGTTTTGAGCGGTGCATGCAGAAGTGGATTTGGTTTCATGTAGAATCTCTGACCAACACTATAAAGATAGCAGGACTGGAAAACCTGTTCAATCTCACTCTCAGCTACAGACACGGTGCAGATATTCTTGTATGGTGTCACTTGACTGTCAGGAAGAAACCAGCTGAGAAGTTTGTAATTCCCAACAAGGACAAACTGGTGTGTTGGTTAAGTAACAACAATCCCTCAACTAGTGTCAGCACAACAAACAAGTTTTACCAGGAATTCAGAAAATACACCCAAGTGACTTTGGGAAGACTTACACAAAGTTTCTGGATTATAAGGACTACTATCCAACATGGCTAGCTGCAAATGTTATCTTGCCTTTGAGAACTCCATCCACAAGAACTACATCACTGAGAAGTTAAATGGACTGTCCCTGTGGTGTTGGGTCCTCCGAGAAGAAACTATGAAAAATGTGCTCACGCCGAGTCCTTCATTCATGTCAATGACTTCTCAGATGCAGAGTCACTAGCCTGACACTCATAGAAAAGAGAAAACAAATTAAACAAAATAAAGCAAAAATACATGCTGTAATGCCATGAATTTATACTCCCAAAGGGACATATCCTGGGTAGTGTTTATTTTGTCAGCTAATTTAATTGTAGTTTTAGACCTGTGTTAAAATGTCCTTGTTAGTTATTATTATGTTAAGTCAACCTGAAGGAGCGGTCACACTGCACTTTTCGTTCCATTGACTTCCATTCACACGCATGCGAATGCGTCAGACCGAAAACGCATGTTCATGCGAAAAATTTCGTATTTCACTGTGTTTGAAAGTTAAAGTTAGGTAAACACTGACCTGCGAATTCGCATCACGTGAAGTCGTGTGACCAGTAGATGATCTATACGTCACTGCGTGACCTCTCTGTACAGAAATAAAAAAATGAAGGAAGTGCTAATTTTAGCCTATTTTATATAATACATATTTAAAAGATAATAAGAAAAAGAAGCTGCATGGTTCCCAGTGTCAATGGAAACGGAAACGATAGTACACTTGAATGAGGACAAGTTCTATAATTTTTTTATTGTTTAGTGAGTATATATTTATAGAGAGAGAGAGAGAGAGAGAGTACAATATAATAAGATGCTTTCGACACCGTGGCAAAAGACACAGTAAAAGCACAGATTAATCCATGTTGTAATAACTGAGGGGAAACCGTTATATCTTGCTTCCGCCCATATTCGGAGCGGTGTCTGAAATAATTTCGCACGTTCAAAGGCTAGTGTGACCGCTTCTTTATACGGTTTAGTTTTAGTCGACTAAAAGTCTCAACATTTTAGTCTAGTTTTAGTCCAAGACGCCCCTTATAATCTCCCTATAGTTGACATCATCAGAACACAAAACATATAAGAATAAGCATGCGTTAACAACATAACTAGTTTAATGTGAGTTAAACTTGATCAGTTACTGTTAACCTTAAAGCATTTTTAGCATAGATTTAGCCAGCTATCTAAAACCATCCAAACATGGTTTTAGGTAGATGTTACATATGTAACATTACATAGACATCATGCACAGAAAGAAATGTTAAAGGGATAGTTTACCTAAAAATGAAAATTAGCTCATTATTTTCTCACCCTCCAGCCATCCTAGGGGTATATGACTTCTTTCTTTTAGACGAATCCAGTCTGAGTTATATTAAAGGGGTCATATGAATTTGCTAAAAAGAACATCATTTTGTGTATTTGGTGTAATGCAATGTGTTTATGTGGTTAAAGGTTAAAAAAAAAACACATTCTTTTCCACATAATGTACTTTATTGTTTCTTTGTGGGAGTGAAAGGTGAACTGATGTAGCTGGTCTCAAGGTCACGGATGTCGATCCCCTTGGGGCAAGAGGTCAAAGGTCAAAAAGGAAATCATCAATCAAAAAAGTTGATGCTTCTATTGTAATTAAAAAGAAGGTTAGTTACACTTTACCCCAAATGTGTGGTTTCACCCACTCTACCCTAATACCATATAAAATATCTTCATATAGATGGGGTAGTGTTGGCGCAGTGGATAAGACATGCCTTTGGTGTGAGAGACCCGGGTTCAAATCCACTCACTATGAGACACCAATGTGTCCCTGAGCAAGACATTAAACCCTTAATTGCTCCAGAGGTGTGCGACCTCTGACATATATAACAATTCTAAGTTGGTAAATGTAATATAGATATTATCATCACATATACAAATTATACATGTTGCAAAATGACATATTTACACACAATAACATTAGTAATTCAGCTCAATATAACAGTATTATTCTACATTCACTCTTCCTCCTGCACTAAAATGACTATCTAGATAGTGTAAATTTAGCTATGGTCAAACATGATGTGTGAAAAGTGTCATGTCTTAAGTAACTGATAAGAGGAAGTGTGCTGAAGAAGTGTCAAAACAGACTGTTGCATGATGATTAAACTGCTTTTCCAGCTATTCCTGCACAGTTTGACTCGATTTATTATCTCTAGTCAATGCTGAACTCTACTGCAGTCAGTCAGAAGAGGGACACAGTCTCGTCTCTCGACGTCTGTCTCAGTGTCACGTGCACAGAGTATGTCATATTTTTTAATAACTTTTGTTAATCGATAAACAAGATTTTCCCAGTACATCCTCCACAGCAGGTGTATCTATGTGATGAAATAAAGGAGTGTGATTCAGTGACTCAGACATGCAGCATTATTACAGTGGAGAATATTAGTGTACCTCCAGAAATGAACATTAAGAGAATTACTCTGGTGTCATGTGTGAGTTAATGAGGCATGTAATTATAAACTTGTCTTTACAGATAAATGACTGAGTTTGATTTATTTCTGTTATTTCAGCAGTCAGATGTGTTTTATTTGCTGAAGCTGTTGGAGCTTCAGCTGCTCAGATTACTGTAGATCTGGTGACTCTTAACTGCAGTTTTACTTCACATTTAAAGCCCTGAATCTCTTGAGGTGTGTCACTGAATCATGGGTAACATCTCCTCCATCACCACAGCAGTTCAGATGGAAATGGACTTCAGATCAATTTGTTCCAGGAGAAGAACAGGGCGAGTTTTATACATTACACAATTTAAGTGTTTGATTAACTATCTTTATGTTGACAGTCACATGAAGAGGATGAAAAGGGGATCTTCTGTAAAAGAGTTTCCTCTCGAAATGTGAAGTGAACCACCAACAGCAGGTTTTTTTCAGACCACATCTGCAGTTTGTTCATCACACAACCAGAACCAGACACTCAGTGGTTTCTCAGCTCACTTCCTTTAGTCACAGTCTCTTCTGAGAAAACTCTCTTCAATAAAGTCTTCTTGTCCAGTAAACAGTGTCTTTACGGTCTTTACAGTTATCAAACAATGTACACAATTATTCACTTAAATTAACACATTTAATTCACATGAATATTACACATAAAATAATTGTGAAAATAAAATGAACTTTTAGCCCGTGATTGTATAGTTGTTTTTGTTAAAGGGTCACTTTTATGCTCATTTACAGATTCATGAATTTGTTAAGGGGGTCAACTAGAAAAGGTTTACATGATTTAATGTTGACTAAATTAATTCTTTTTTTCTAATATTCTTGAGTTCACACTTACATATAATAAGCTGAAGTATTATAATGCATTTTTGTAGTTTGTAGTTTGTAGTAGTTGTCTAGCCAGGAGGCTTTCACCAACATCCGACGGTTCAATACTCACTGCATTGAAACTGATGTAAGACAGAAAGGTAGGGTTGTGTAGCTGGGAAGCTCTTGTCGCCATCAGATGGGAGCTCAATATTCATGGCATGAACAGGCTTCACTGGTAGTCAGATGGAAAGGCCAAGATTGCTTTTAACCGGGAGTTCAATACTAAGAACAGTTTGGTTGTCTAAAAGGGTTGACGCTATGAGGATTACTTGCATAATTGTTTAATAAATCCAAATAGCTGCTTCCTGATAACATGTCAGAAAATCTTGTTGCACTCATTGGATTTTAAAATTAAGCGTACAAAAAAATAAATCGAATTTCCTGTGCCAGTGTACCCCAAATAAGTGCCATGAATCAGCGATCTGGTCATTTGTCAAATCATCATATTGTCAGCACGTGAGATCGACGATATTATGGTGCATGGGTGGAGTAAAAGAGAGACTCTTTATTCTTGTCATAGCGTAACCACTTGGTGTTTTAAACCCTGCAGGTGCACGAGAGAGAGCCTATGGAATTATTAATAATAAAAAAAAAAAATTATATATATAAGCTACTACACTATATAAATACTATTTAAAACAGTGTCGTGGAAATTCTAACTCAATAACACTTAGAGACTGAAAATGAAAAACCAGACAGAGTTTTGTCCTTGTATTGCTTTAATTCTCGGCAGAAAATGATCTAGTTTACGCACAGCTCGAGTCTGTGTGCAAAGAAATAACACGCAGACTCACAACCCTTCTTTTATAGCATGTAAAAAGATACATTGAAGGACAAACTAGGACCTTTGTGCTAATCATGTTGCTCAGTCCACATCACCCCATAACACATGCACATCTCATGCACATTACATCGTAGATGCCTGGTTATTCTCAAAAACTGTCCGTCCCTAGTACACAGTTTCCCCTTAAATGTTGTTTTTCAACCTGAGGCAGTTACAGTAGGTAGACATCCAAAATACCCCTTCTACCGCCGTCTGTACCTGTAAACTGCTAACACTTTGCATTTTTGAATTATGCCTTATGTGTGACCAAATTTTTTTTGATTCAGCTGTTTATTCGTGCTGGTGCCTCACGCACATATTCATTGGAAACAACAGCAGTTCACCGTGACATTCGGCTCAAGCAGCGGTACACTTTTGCATATTGCTCATTATGATTTTTTTACGTCGATACAGATTTTTTTACTGATACTACAAAGCCTATTTTACCTCATGAATAATAGTTAAGCTTCAAATGGGCAACATCACGAATATGGAAACTGATTTCTCCCGAGTGAGAGAATGAAAAAGCCCAACCTTACCTTGTGTTTCACTTTTAATTATTATAATTTTTGTTGTTGTTTATAACTAAGCCTAAATTATTATATACTGCAATTAAAATTTGTTACTAATTATTATATACTGAGGAACAGAGGAACAGAGCCTGGGCCTAATCTAGGCTATCTAGTTTTTTTATTTTTTTTCTCATTGCATTTTGCATGAGTTTGTGCATCACATTCACTTCACACGCTCTGGCGCAGATCCACCTCCTGAGTTGCTCAGCTGTGGACGATTTAAAAATGTTTGATATAAAGGTTGCTGCCCCATTTTATACAGGAATTGTTCATTTAAAAAAAATGAATTATATTGTTAGTTCTGATTATAATTTTAACACAAGTTCATTTAGGCTATTGCACTGTGACATTTTGACCTTTTTAACTCCTTGAGAATTTAAAGTTAGTTTATTAGTATTTAAATTCAAATTTAAAAAAGGTTTTTAATTGTTCAAATGTTAAATTTTAATTAATAATATGTCATATTGAACGAAGCTTGTGGAAGTGTACATAAAACTATAAGCGTAAATTAAATTTGCATGCGCAAGATAAGTTTGTGAAGGTGTGAATCGCGTTTCAAGCATAAGAAAAAATTATTTCCAGCATTTTACTGTTACTCATACCTTCTCATTCAAAGAGTTTTCTTTATTTTCATGACTATGAAAATTGTAGATTCACACTGAAGGCATCAAAACTATGAATAAACACATGTGGAATTAAATACATAAAAAAAGTGTGAAACAACTGAAAATATGTAATATTCTTGGTTCTTCAAAGTAGCCACCTTTTGCTTTGATTACTGCTTTGCACACTCTTGGCTTTCTCTTGATGAACTTCAAGAGGTTGTCACCTGAAATGGTCTTCCAACAGTCTTGAAGGAGTTCCCCGAGAGATGCTTAGCACTTGTTGGCCCTTTTGCCTTCAGTCTGCGGTCCAGCTCACCCCTAAACCATCTCCATTGTCCTGTGACTGTGGGGGCCAGGTCATCTGGAGCAGCACCCCATCACTCTCCTTCTTGGTCAAATAGCCCTTGATGACTTCAGTGGGATTCTACAATTTTCATAATTATTAAACTAAAGAAAACTCTTTGAATGAGAAGGTGTGTTCAATCTTTTGGTCTGTACTGTACACAAATAGTAATATATTTTCACACATTGCACATTATACCAGACAGAGAGAAATTAATTCAGACTTTTCATCATAAAAAAGCAACATATATGCCCTGTTGTGCTGCTTCACATGTCAACTGCTTCTGAGTGCCCTGCTGCTTCTGTCTCGCCCCGGTCCTCGGGGGGCTTGTACCCTGGGGCTTGATTCTCCTCATCCCCCCTCTCCATATTCTCGCTGGTCTCACTTGAGGGGACGAAGGGTCGAGGAAAGACAGGACCGCCAGGTAAATCCACTTTTTCCCTGACCCTGCTGCTGACCCACTCCTCTTCTTGGTCTCCTTTATCCTCTCTTTTAAATATGTGTCCCTCAGACTTTTCCACTTCTTTCTGCACACTTCCTCTGAATAAACACATCAACTCAATGTGTATATATAGCTCAAATTGAGTAAAGAGCGTTTTTTACAATTTACCAGATTATCCGACCTCCTCACTCACTTCCTTCCAAGCAAGATCCTTTTTATTTTGGTTTTTATAGAAGTATGAAGAAGTATCATTTAGCTCTGGGTATCCACATACAGTGATTACAAGTTTGTACTCCATTGTTGTTTTGGATCTTCCCTCCGCTCGCTACGTCATCATGTCACTACTAGAGCAAGCTCCTGATTGGTTAACACGGTTAGTTCAGATTTTTCAACTCGCACGAATTGTGCGTCAAAACGCTCTATTCGCACCGCCGGTTGTCTATTCGTGTCTTTGCATTGACTTAACATTGAAATCACTCACGCCAGATGCTCTATTCGCATCTGGTGTGAACGCAGCTTAAGAAATGCACATAACTTCATAAGTACCAAACTTTCATCTGTGAATATAAAATATTTTAAATATTTAAACTATAGTGTTTTCCTTTCATTTTCCGTGACTGAAGCAGTCAAATGTAACACATCAGCGAGGCAAAACTGACGTCTATTTGCAAAAATGTGCTGTGATGCGCTTGTTTGATAACTTGTGGTTAAAGCGCCACTCAGCTGTCAAAAGCTGCCAATGCACTTTACAGACGCGGTGGCGGTAGAAGGGGCGTTTCGGTTTTCTACCCACTGTATCTGTATAAAGCTGCAGAAGTAGTTCCCCATAATCAGATTTTAGTCTCTTTTAATATTGTGTGGAAGTGGAATGGCATACAGTTTGTCTTTAGACTTAATAATTACACATTTCCATTTGAGTGATTGAGGATGGACAGCAAATACATTATTAGACACTATATAAATGTTGAGGATCTACTGTATTTAGCTGGACATCTCTAAATGAATTTCTTTTTAACTAAAACACAGAATCTGCTTGTGGTGGATGCAGAAATTCCCCAATTCTCACTCTTGAAAGACACCAGGGTCATACTTTCAAAGAATGATCCATCAATTTTTATATATTTACCAAGTGCAGTATGTCTTGTTTGGTACCACATAATAGCACATTTTTTCTTGGTGCTACACATTTACCAGTGATATGTCCTTAGTATGGACAGTAATGTGTCTTATTAGTAGAGCTGTAGTCAAGTCCGGCTTTGTCGAGTCCAAGTCGAGTCCAAGTCCAGGACTAGTCGAGACCGAGTCAAGACCGAGTCCAAAGAGGTTCGAGTCCAAGTCAAGTCCAAGTCCAAAAGTTTCGAGTCCAAGTCCAAGACCGAGTCCAAATGAAAGAAAAAAGGGTCCTCTTTAAGACCACATACTTAACTACTGATAATGTTTGTGATGCGAGAGAAAGCATATCTCCTATTCTAAGAAAATAATTTTACATTATTATTTGTAATGATCAAAAAGCATGTGCAAAGTAACAACTCTGTGGGACAGGGGTCTCCAAACTACATCCTGGATGGCCAATGTCCTGAAAAGTTTAGCTCCAACTGGCCTTAAAACACCTGGAAGATTAGTGTGTCTAGTAAGAGCTTGATTAGGTTCAAGTGTGTATAATTAGGGTTAAAGCTAAACAAGATCCTGGGCCCTATGCATAGGCAGTCCTGATGGGCCCCCATGGCCCCCACCCATGAAAATATCCAGGTAAAAAATATATATTTCAGATTCATACTTTTCAAAGGGCCCTCTCTTCCTTTGGGGCCTTGCTAATGAGTACTGGTTTTACCCCCAGTACGACCCTGGGAGCTAAACTTGGATAAACAAACAAAGTTTGGAACTGTAAGGTCAAATAATTTTTATGTACTTTATTTTTTGTTGACATTATATCTGTGGTCAAAAATGTATATGACTATGCCTAATTGGCACAGTGCACAGACACACGCAAAGCTCGGGATATGACAAATGCGCACAGCAAAAATTTTTATCATACTGTACTAGGGCTTGCATAGACTAGTCGAGCTCTGTCGGAAACAATCGACTACTCCAGCATGCATTAACCATAATGCATACAAAGTGTTTGCAAGTACGACGTAAATTTTAGAATTACAATATTGCGTGGAGCTGTTACTATATCTCCTTATCTATGTTGCATGTAAAAATAAAATATGTAATGTAATAATTAGGGTTGTGCCTGAAGCCGAATACCTTATTCGGAATGGCACGGATAATGGCTTAAAAAACGAATAACGCTCAAGGAATAATTCTGCCTGAATACTCGGCTGAAGCGGACAGAGTCTGGTGTTTGCTAGATAACAGGTGAGCGAGGGCATCAGCGCCAGAATGAATGTAAACTTTATGAGTGAAAAGATCGCAAATCAAACACCGCATTGTTGTCGCCTCTCTGTGCATCTCTCAGAAATCTGTGCATCTCTCAGAAATCAGAGCGTTGCAAGAGTAATTTTACCTATAATAATACATCATAGCTACACGTTATATTATTTGTATATATTTAAAAGGCAAATATTGAAAGCTTAGGCTACCAGATACGAATGAATGGAATAAGCACAGCGCGCTCACTAATCAAACAGCCGCGCTGCGCGTCTCAGTCTCTCAAAAACCAAATCAGTTCTCTCTCAAGAGTAGGCTAATAATCAGCTTCGATACGGATACATTGTCTACTTGTCCTACATGTTTGCATCTTTACCTTTTGCTGGTTTACGCGGAACACACACATCTGTTTAGTGAAGTTCATTAACATTAAGACTCGCTCAAGTGTTCTGCGTAATGAGAATGTGTGCATTGAATGGATTCAGTCGTGTTCAAATGATCACTAAACGTTTGTCATGACATCTCTCTGCTTGCATGATAAATATTATTTTAGAAATTAATAATTATTTCAGTTTAACATGACATACTTGTTCAGTGATAACTACGGAAAAATATATAAAAAGTCATAACAGTCTTATCAAGTAACTGTACGATGTTGTATCCGAATGCAGATAGGAAAAATTTTGTGATTGTTACAGATACAAATACTGGCTGTTACATGAAAATGTAAATATGTAATGTCATATATAAAGTTTTTAAAATTTACATATGTAATTGTTGCATAAGGCTATACATTAATACGCGTTTATTGATTAAAAAAAAAGGCTATCTAGGTGTAGACGTAAATAAAACACAATCTAACAGGTAGAAAATTAAATTAGAAACATCTAAACTTTTCAGGTTGCAGTAAGTGCACCACTGGTCATGCACATCCTTTCCCGGAACAATACTGAAAGCTAAGGCAAGATGGAGAAACAGATGATCATAGTTGTACAAGGATAGCCATTTTTTAAATGAATCTATTAGCAGAGCTACTGCATTTATTCTTTGCTGAAACTTCTGCGTCATCATGGAGAGCGGGTCATGGTTGCCCAGCAACAGCAGACGCCACTGGAGCGCGAGCGCAGATTACAGAGTGCTTTGGAAATAAGGAGAGCGGCGCGCCTAGCGTTTTCCACATGTTTTCAGTCGCGACATCATGCAAATGTGGTTTTGTTTTGAAGGAGAAATTTTGTTATTTTATTTTTTTGCTGGACTCGGTCGAGACCAACTAGAAGACTTGGCGAGTCCAATGGCCAAGTCCGAGACAAGTCCGAGTGCAAATTCAACGAGTCCGAGACGACAGAAAAATGTCTCGAGTCCGGACTCGAGTCCAAGACCGGACTCGAGTACTACAGCCCTACTTATTAGTCACCATATACGGATAATGTAAGGATGTGCCTGTTTGTACCCACTTGTCCGTAAGTACTACATATTTACCATGTTTGTACATAAGTACAGTACAGAAAATAATTAGTTTCCATTTATGGACACTACCTGTAAGTGACTGTTACCCACGCTTGTCTGTATGTATTATCATTAGGGCTGTCAAAAATAGCCCGTTAACGGCGTTAATTAGTTGTTTGTCGTTAATTACGTCAAATTTTTTTACGCATTTCACGCATGCGCAGTGTGACAAATTATTCAGGTTAGGAAAGTCTCGTCGATCTCTGAATTTCCAAGATAGTAAAAAACAGCGGCGAGCGCCGCAACGAAAACACAGAAGAAGCTTAAGGTTTTACCCCAGTTACTCTCAAATACATTCATGCCAAGCTCGAAAAACAGAGACCACTTTGGTAGTTGATACGCTGGAGCTTCTTCTTCCTGTTATAGCAGTGATCCTCTGGCTCGCGAGTTTCATGCAGAGTTTAGCGCAGACTCCAATTAAACACACCTGCCTGTGATTTACTAATGATCCTAAAGACACTGATTAGCAAACTCATGCGTGTTTGATTAGGGTTAGAGCTAAACTTCGCAGGAAAGTGGATCTCGCGAGCCAGATTTGAGGATCACTGTGTTATAGCGTCCTGTGTTTCACACTGCGAATGCGCAGAACGCCTACATGCAATGCAGTGAAACTCACAGCTGTTTGGGAAAGCATATGCATTTTTACTTGGTTTTACTGGCACTTGAAGCCTTCAGAACGTGAAAATATCGATCCTAAAGTATTGTGGCAGAGCAAATGAACACCTCCCAAAAACAAGAGTGCCCAGAGTGCTGCTTATGTGATGGTGGCGCATGTTTGTGTTTCTGAGTTCATTCTTTTGAGTTTCTCTATGCATAATTTCATAGATATGTGGCTATATTTAACCACTGGTTCACCTAAAACTCTTACACTATCTGTAGTTAAATGGCATGGTTTGATATAGTGCTCTGGTAAATTTGATCTAAGTAAATGTTAAACTTTTGAAATTCAGAAAAAAAGAACCACATGATGAAACAATACATGAAAATTATGTATCTGTGTCCTGTTATTTATCTTTTGGTATGCATTTCAGAAAAAAAATGGTTAGGATTCAGGTGTAGTTGCAAATAGTGATTAATCATGATTAATCCACTGAAAATTCTGATTAATTTGATAAAAAATTTTAATCATTTGACAGCCCTAATTATCATACATGTACGACTGTTAAGATCAGCTGTGTTTCTTATTTGTTACCATGTTCATACACTTCAGGTAAGTACCTTGTGTTACCACTCATTTCCTGTAGGTACAAGATATGTACCAGAGAAGTACACGTACTGTAAAAGGAAGTTACATTAAATTGAAACGAAGTTAAATGATTTCATTACATGTATGTAATATGTCTGTGAAAAATAAAGAAACTTGAGCCAATTTGTGAGGAACAGATTGACATTTATGCACCTGTCAAATCTCATTCAGTGTCATCTCATTATTTTTCCTAATGTCTCCATTAGTTCGTTAACACACCTGATTCATCAGCTCTATGATTGAAACGGTATGAATAAACTCAACTGGATGTGAATGTCTGTTAATGCTTTTCTAACTCACAATATAAAGGTTAACCAGTTATAAATGAAGCTGGTTGAAGCCCTCTGCATAACTGTGACACAAATACACATGTATTGATTATTTACTCATGTGTAGTTTTTTTTTTTCAAATTTGAATCATAAACATTTATCTGTTGAAACTGCTGGTTTCAAGCATGTTTGTATACTGGAAATGATCATTTCAGAAGAATAAATCAAAGTTTTGATTTGTAAAGTAAAATGTTTCATGGATGAAGATGATCAGTTAAAGCAGTCAGTGATGCTGCACACAAGAACACAAACACATGAAATATCCCTCACACTGCCAGCAAACAGAGAGATTCGGTCTGTCTGCGGTGACTCTTGTAGCGATTCAAGAGGTTTCATGTTTTCTGACACCTTTAATAAAAACTCCAAGAGAACGACCACAAAACACGCTGAACATCTCAGAACAATACCTCCAGATGCTCTCCTGAGAACCAGACTGAAAAACCTGATCAGCTGTCTGGACTTTTGATGTACCAGCAACAACCTGAACATTTCAGAAACTTTACAACATCACCTTTAACCTAATTTACATCAACACAATCCACATAGTTGAAACACTTATTTCAGTGTCCTTCTGCAGTGAGTTGAAGTTCCCTTTTACACGAATACTTGAAGTATTTCACAAGGTTCTCAAGTATCACACTTTGGCTGTAAGACTCACACAGTTCACACGCTCACACACCACACTGTGTATTTCTCACGCTGGAAAGGCAATGCCGACCAAGTTGTCCTGCAAGATTTATATATAACGGTGTATATAATGCGCTGAACACAAAGTGAAGTTTCCTGCCCCCAGCACGTATCTCAGATTGTGTTCGTTGCTAGGCAACATAGATGCGCGATCACACAGAAGTTGACGGAACATTCTCGGTCACTGTACGTTCGTTACTAGGTAACCAACAACATCACGCAAACACACGTCGTGATGGAGAGGGTAAGTCAGAAGAAAGCTTGTCTAGAACATTTAACATATAGCCCATCGTACACATTATTATTGATGCAGCAAAAACTACTTTGTAGCCAGACCAGAATCTTTGGCTCAGTTTAACTAGCTAAAGTTATCTGAAACTAAGGGAAATGTTAGTGGGTATGAGAAGGAATGAAGATGTATCTCTTCATTTTATTTTAAATGATATATTATACTGTATTAGTAGTATTTATAGTTACATTAATTCTACATGCTCTAGGTAATATTTTATATCCTGTCAAAATATACATTGATTAATCATACCATTGCATTTGTATTTTTCAAAGATGTCATCAAAATGTGCAACAAACACTTACAACACACTTACAACACAAAACACATTTCATAAACTGAAGTGTGTACTCTTGTGTACACACACACACCTTAATATGGTATATTCTTAAAATTTTTGTATATGTGTAATTTTGAAATATAACGTTAAAGAGTATATTTGATGTGAAGAATTGCTCTGTCATTTATTATTTGGCAATTAATATAATTAACTATAGTTGTAAATTCAATTTGTGCTGGTAAATTATGAACATTGAGTCAAATTGGGGGGGGGGGGGGCTCCATTAAGCTCCTCCCCTAACCACATGTGATCTCACTCCAGGCTTTTGAAAAAACTTGAGAACCCTGATTTACAAAAAAAAAAAACACTTCCTTTCTGCATAAATACTGGCCACACAAACAGATGAGGAACACAACACAGTCCACTACAGAGAGAGAAACTAGTGTTAGATTACTGAATGTGGAAATGAAAATATAGAAAAGGGTAAAACTCAGAGAAAAGAAACAACATGGATGATGTATAAGAATATGTGAATGTCGTACGAGGTGAAGTCAGAACAGATATCACAGATTCAACGCCACGAGAACCCAGTCATATATATATGACTGTAAACATTTGAACTGCACCATAAATGTCTGGACGTGTGAATGATATCATGGATAAAGGTTCAATAATGGACTCAGAAGACCGAATAGAAAGGATTGTTGATATCTACGTCAGTGCAGAGGCTGTAAGAGACATGAAACATAAGAAAGAGACAGAAGACTTCAACACAGAAGAACCCCGAACACCTCGACACACAGGTAACTGAGATTAAAGGACATTTTCTGATTATTCTCTCTCTTCCAGGTCCTCCAGTATGATCTGACATGCTCCATTTGTTGATGGTGGTTAATGCTTTATTTTTTTCCTGAAAGTGACTGATCGTTTTGCTAGAGAAGACACTTATTTGTCAACCAGGGTCATGTGGATTAGTTTAAAGCTTCCTAAATATGGATTTTTGACCTTTGGAAAAGGTTTATTTTGAGACCTGTTCACGTTTTCCTCCAAAACCAAAAATGTATCATCGGCTGAAAAAAGAAAATCATATACAGTAAAACTCAGTTGAGTAAATAATCAGGAAACCATTTTTGAGTGAACTGTTCCTCTGCATTTACTCACAAAACACAAGAACAAAAACCACACTAATAAACGTCTGACAAGCGTTAAAGTTAGTCTACAGTTCACATGTTTCAGAAGATGTGAGTCGTATGATATGAGGAAGTGAAGAGACTAACATCATATCTATGCTCTTCAGGAAGTGATGGTGTGACGATCTCCAGAGCAGCTGGTGTGTGTTTGGGGCTGATGTGTGTTCTTCTGATGACTGCAGTCATAGTGTTGTGTTTCATCTTCATTCAAGAGAGACAACAGCTGAAGACTAAGATCACCAACCTCACAGAAGAGAGAGACCAGCTACTAACCAACAATATGAGCCTCACTCAAGAGAGACAACAGCTGCAGACTAAGATCACCAACCTCACAGAAGAGAGACAACAGCTGAAGACTAAGATCACCAACCTCACAGAAGAGAGAGACCAGCTACTAACCAACAATATGAGCCTCACTCAAGAGAGACAACAGTTGAAGACTAAGATCACCAACCTCACCGAAGAGAGAGACCAGTTAAAATCAGAAAGAAATGATCTTAAGTTGGCAGGTTAGTTTCTTCAGTCTTAACTTGATCTAAAGCAGACTGTCCTGGATCTGTTGTGTAGCTAATGCTTGTAATTTACCTTTCTTTAGCTCTTTATGTTTATAATGATTATTGATAATCTAGAGATGTCAGCAGAGTATAAATAATAATTTAAGACATATCTTAAATTGGCTTTATAAGTAAATATTCATTTAATTGACCCAAAGCATCTGTCTTTACGGTTTATGATGCTAACACAATTAATGAAACAAAATTCACCATTTTCTCACAACTATAAACACAATCTCAAAACGACACACCAACTTGTTCAAACTACCAAGTTAAAATCAGATATTTACAGTTTTCTTCAATTGTTGAAGCACCATTTTGAAAACAGGGCTCGGTTTTTCAAACCCCTTCACACAATTAGCACAACACTACACCAAAGTAGCACAACACCTCAGATCATTTGCAAAATGAAACACTTTTGTCAAAACTATACAATGTCTTATAAAAGAATCTGTGGGAAGAATCTTTTCGAGTGACGAATCCACCCTTGTATGGATGCTGGTTCAATTTGATCACATAGCTTGGAGGAAGCATGTGATAGCAATGATTTGCATCTGGTCCCTTTGGTTTGCTGCTGTGATGATATGGTGTAATCGGTCTAAAAATGTAAGAATGAGTTCAGTGTTGTAAGGACCCAAGTTGGCACGGCGGTGGAGGACCCCATTCTGTGTAATGGCAGCACAAAGGGTAATGTTACCCCCACGTTGCCCTGGTACATTGACAATAGCCCCGTGACCGATGTTTCTTCCCCTTCTTCGTCCTGTTGTCAGGTTAAATCCAGCCTCAATGTAAATAAACTCATGCGGGACTTCCTCCGCATCCATTTGCAAAACTCTCTGAAATACAGCAAAAGATCACATTGTGTAGATCAGTATACTGTAGGTCTGCTATACAGTAAAATGACATGTACAGTAAAAGGTTATGTGTGCAGTACACAATACTACAGTCAGTGAACAAAACGTACCACCACAGATTCACGCCGCAGGACTTTCACCGTCTGAATTTCTTTCAAATGGCACTTTATACAGTTGTTTCATCAGAACTTGATGTTTTTTAAGGATACGGCTATTGTTGACAGAGAGACCTGTTGGACATTATTGAAAATTAGGTGATCATTGACAATATGGGCTTGAATTTCTGGAAGTCTGATTGCATTATTGGCCAAAACAAGCTTTATGATCTCTCTCTCTTGCTCCTGTGTGAATATTGGGCCCCTCCTCCTTGGTGTTCACGACGTTCAATCCTATGTTGTCCAAACAAAACACACAGCTTACTGTAAAAATGATACATACAGGAATATATACAGTACCAAAATATAGAGTACATATACAGTACTGTTGATATAGTACATGCAGTAAGCATGTTGAATAATTCTGTTGACTGAAGAGAAGTTTCTCACCTGTGCTCTTGAGGAAATGTCCGAACTATTGATGCCACCGTGTACCTGCTTAGGTTAGGCTGTACTCTCAATCCAGCCTCCCTCAGTGTTAGTCCGTGGTTTATTACATGGTCCACAATGGTAGCACGAAATTCGTTACAGAGATTTGGTTGTCTTCTTTGTGCATGTCCTACCCCTCCTCCAGGTCTTCCTCTCCCTCTTCCTCTTCCTGGTACTCTCTGGATTCCCCCTCTCATCTGCACTCTCCCTCTTCCTCTTCCTCTTCCTGGTACTCTCTGGATTCCCCCTCTCATCCGCACTCTCCCTCTCCCTCTTCCTCTTCCTGGTACTCTCTGGATTCCCCCTCTCATCCACCCTCTCCCTCTCCCTCTCCCTCTTCCTGGTACTCTCTGGATTCCCCCTCTCATCCACACTCTCCCTCTCCCTCTTCCTCTTCCTGGTACTCTCTGGATTCCCCCTCTCATCCACACTCTCCCTCTCCCTCTCCCTCTTCCTGGTACTCTCTGGATTCCCCCTCTCATCCGCACTCTCCCTCTCCCTCTTCCTCTTCCTGGTACTCTCTGGATTCCCCCTCTCATCCACACTCTCCCTCTCCCTCTTCCTGGTACTCTCTGGATTCCCCCTCTCATCCGCACTCTCCCTCTCCCTCTCCCTCTTCCTGGTACTCTCTGGATTCCCCCTCTCATCCGCACTCTCCCTCTCCCTCTTCCTCTTCCTGGTACTCTCTGGATTCCCCCTCTCATCCACACTCTCCCTCTCCCTCTTCCTGGTACTCTCTGGATTCCCCCTCTCATCCGCACTCTCCCTCTCCCTCTCCCTCTTCCTGGTACTCTCTGGATTCCCCCTCTCATCCTCTTCCTGGTACTCTCTGGATTCCCCCTCTCATCCACACTCTCCCTCTCCCTCTTCCTGGTACTCTCTGGATTCCCCCTCTCATCCGCACTCTCCCTCTCCCTCTCCCTCTTCCTGGTACTCTCTGGATTCCCCCTCTCATCCGCACTCTCCCTCTCCCTCTTCCTCTTCCTGGTACTCTCTGGATTCCCCCTCTCATCCACCCTCTCCCTCTCCCTCTTCCTGGTACTCTCTGGATTCCCCCTCTCATCCACACTCTCCCTCTCCCTCTTCCTGGTACTCTCTGGATTCCCCCTCTCATCCACACTCTCCCTCTCCCTCTTCCTGGTACTCTCTGGATTCCCCCTCTCATCCACACTCTCCCTCTTCCTCTCCCTCTTCCTGGTACTCTCTGGATTCCCCCTCTCATCCACACTCTCCCTCTTCCTCTCCCTCTTCCTGGTACTCTCTGGATTCCCCCTCTCATCCACACTCTCCCTCTTCCTCTCCCTCTTCCTGGTACTCTCTGGATTCCCCCTCTCATCCACACTCTCCCTCTTCCTCTCCCTCTTCCTGGTACTCTCTGGATTCCCCCTCTCATCCACACTCTCCCTCTTCCTCTCCCTCTTCCTGGTACTCTCTGGATTCCCCCTCTCATCCACACTCTCCCTCTTCCTCTCCCTCTTCCTGGTACTCTCTGGATTCCCCCTCTCATCCGCACTCTTCCTCTCCCTCTTCCTCTTCCTGGTACTCTCTGGATTCCCCCTCTCATCCACACTCTCCCTCTTCTTCTTCCTCTTCCTGGTACTCTCTGGATTCCCCCTCTCATCCGCACTCTCCCTCTTCCTCTGACACCATCCATTTTTGTTGAAGACAGGTGAACTTACCTGTTGCCTTTTTATAGTGCTTTAACCTGATGTGTGCACACCTGGTGCCTGTGTTTAACCAATTGGTTCATGGGTGTGTTCATTTGAAAGCCTTTGCTTTGAAATTGCAAGGAAATTACATTATGATACATTTCTGTGTCAAATGCATACAAGTGTGTTTAGTGTTTTGCAAATCACTGTGTGTAATGTTTTGTAAAAAGTGTGAAGCTGACAATGTACTTACAGTTGTGCAAATCTAGGCCAGTGTTTTGCTCCTTGAGGGTAAGGTTTTGCTAATTGTGGGAAAGTTCTAATGTTAGTGTGTGAGCAATTGAACAAAACTGTAAGTCAAAAACATTATCTTTTGTGATAATCAGTCGTTGGCCTCAGATGAGACACAAACCTGTCAAACACACAGACTGCTTCAGTGTCTAGAGAGCACTAGTGAGATCAGTTTAACACACTGTTACAGAAACCTTCCTTTGAGAAACAGGTTTCCTTCTGAAAGTCATTGTCTGTTACAGTATACAACATAAACAGAGCGTACAGATACAGTGAAATTAAGAGATAAACTGTAAAGAGCTCTTGCAGTAGATTAAAAGCACTCACAACTATAATAAAATATACACTACTAGTACAAGTAATATAAATAACCTTTTTAATTTGGTTTAGATTCAAATTTAGTTCAAGCCCTAGTAAAAAAAAATATATTTATTATAACATTTATATTTCAGCTTTATTTATTTGTATGCACATCTCTCAATATTAAGCCTACAGTGTGTTTAAATGTCACTGTTGATGAAGATTGTATTATCTCTGAATAATATCAGTTTTTAAATGCAAGATATTTCAAGTGTACCTGAAGTATAATTGCTATAGTCCCACTTTAACACAATCAAATAAACTTCAGTGTATCTTTAGTTGCACTTCAACACTACTTCTGCACAATTCAAATGAATAAAGTACAGAGTTAGTTGTTCTAGTTTAGCAGACTTCAAGTTTACCAGTTTAATATACCAAAAGTACAATTGCAGTGTATTTTTATTAAGTACATAAATATGTAAATGTATTTGTAGTACACTTATCATGACAAATGTATTTCAAATACATTTTAGTGTATTTATATTTCACTAGGGATGTCTTATCTGTGTTTATAGATGGATGGAAGTGTCATCAATCCAGTCTTTACTTCTTTTCCTCTGAGAAGAAGAGCTGGATTGAGAGCAGAAGATACTGTAGAGAGAGAGGAACAGATCTGATCATCATCAACAACAGAGAGGAACAAGTCAGTGTGTGTGTGTGTGTGAGTAAGAGAGAGAGAGTGAGAGAGAGAGTATGCTAGGGGTGGGCAGATCGATCTAAAAATTGATAGTATGCTCCTGTGGAATCGATATTTTAATTTAAATATCTCTCATCTACGTTCATTATACTTTGCTCGTGTCTTCTACCTCTGACTACAATCCTGAGCAAACGCTGCTTACACATCCTGGCCCACTTTGCTACTCCTCCCCCTCGCGCTGCTCTGCTGTGATTCGTTGTTGTGTTGTCACATGACTCACTGACACAACGCGCCGAGGAACAGCGAACAGAGTGAGCGAAGCTGATAGCACATTGAAGTCCAGAAGGGGGGCTCAGGGAATGTATTCTTCAGTAATAATTGTGTGCACTTTATTTCAATTGCTTGGAGTAAGGGGAGGATTCATTTTCTTTTCTTTTTTTTTAAAGGTTTGTAAAGAACTAATTCTACAGTGCCTAATAACTAAGAATTTTGTGGACTTCAATACATGAATACAAAATATTGGCTAAATAATTGATCATTCATCCACCTCAGAAATAATGACATAGACCTACTGCACTCCCCTACACAAAAGTTTTTTTTTGTTTTGTTTTTAGTAAAAAGTATTGTATTGGTATCGGCGATTGTGTGTGAGATTGCGGTGTTTAGTTTTTAAATTCTAGAGAATGTGCTGAAATCAGTCTGTGCTCGTGTTATAAATCATGTTATTGTTTCTCTTCTCAGGATTTTGTGAAGAATATTTGTGGTTCTGATCATTTCTGGATTGGTTTGACTGATATTGAAGTGGAGGGCAGATGGAAATGGGTTGATGGCAGCACACTGACCTCTGGGTGAGAAATGACTGAACTGAACTGATTATTATCTAATAAATGATTGTCTCAGTCAGTATCATATCACACAGAAAGCAGCTCTGATCGAACACTGATCTGTTGATGCAGGTTCTGGGTGTCTGGAGAACCAAACAATCAGGGAACAGAGGAAGACTGTGCTAACACTCATTCATCAGGATGGTTTGATACTAAATGTGATAGTAGTGTTAAATGGATCTGTGAGAAGAGTATCCTTAAATAAATGATACATTATAATAAAAATGTACATATATGCATCATGAACAAATAAATATGTCGGTAATTTTACTTTTTTTTTAATGGCACATTAATTAGGTTATTCTGTAAAAACAAATAAAAAATAGAAAAAAAACAGTAATAAAAAATTTCATATAAAACTTTTTAAAATAATTTTGTTTTGAATTTTTAGATCTGAACTAAAATCTTAATGTGAAAAACAACAGCGATGTTTCTACAGACTGAAATAAAATCAGAAATACACTGATATAATAGAAATATTCATAAAAACAGCATTGATCCAATATTGTTAACCAAAACGATCATGATTATAGGAGTATTTGTGACGACTCGTAAAAGAGGAGGAAGCAGATGCAGGCAATCAGAAATGGTATATGATGATTAATTAATAGTTATTATGATTGAAGATGGTAGCAAAACTCAACAATGAGTAAGATGAAAACTGAGTCCAGAATGTAGGCAATGGTGATAGAAGGTCTACGGTGGCGTGAGAAGTGCCGGATGGTGAAGTCGTTGGTGAATGTGAAGACGGTCAATGGATGAAACCAGAAACAGACCGGAACACTCACACGAAGACGACAACACGAACACAATCCAGCACACGAACACAATCCAGAACACGAACACAATCCAGAACACGAACACAATCCAGAACACGAACACAATCCAGAACACGAACACAATCCAGAACACGAACACAATCCAGAACACGAACACAATCCAGAACACGAACACGGGAGACGGTAATCCAACTTGTGTAGCTGTAACATGAATGAGGATCTGACAACAGACAGAGAGATGAGTGAGTATTAGTAGCTGAGTGGAGATGAGGATCAGCTGGAGCGAGACAATTAACACCCAGGTGACAACAATCAACCAAACGAGCACATGGAGACTACGTGAGTACAAATACAAACACAAAACATGACACGGAGGAAACAATGGATTTCCTACCGTGACAGTATTACTCAGTACATCAGTAAAGTTTGATGTGAAATGTGACTCCTGCAGCTTTTTTGTAATTACAGTATGACAATAAACATGATTTACTTGTTTTCAAAAACTGGTTTATTTCCTGAACCACGTGAAGATGAATATAAATGGAAAGTTGCATAAACAGCTTCTAATGTTTGACTGAGAATATGAACAATAGTCTGACTGTAGAAATCAGGATATGATCTAACAAGTACATCTTCTTTATAAACACTTTCTAGCATCAGTATGATCGGTACATCACCAAATATAAGTCATTATCACTATATGAAACAATATACATGTTATTTATTTATAACATCTTTATGACTGTTTGTTTTATGCTAGTGAAAGCAAAAATTGCTTACACAGCAAGCCCAGATTTTACCCCAAAATGACTGACAGTTCCATTAAAGTCCAGCCTCATTAAAGTGAGTGAATAATGGACTGAAGGAAGAGCATCAGATGCAGTCGCTGCTAAAAACTGTTCATTCGTCTGAACTTCTGATGAAACGACCTGAAGCTCATCAAACATCGAAGGGTTTCAACACCAGATGAACAAGCCCCTGACGTCTTTACACACAAACAGACAAACTGTGCTAATGATTGTGTTTTCACATGTTTATTAATGGTCATTGTGTTTTTGAGGAATACCTGAGGGAAGGGAAGGAGTTATTGTGATATAATATATTCATTTGAACCTTGTTTACCACACCAAGCGTTGTTGAAGATCAAGTTCCTTTCTGCATAAATACTGACCACACAAACACAGATGAGGAGCACAACAGTCCACTCCAGGAGAGAAACTCGTGTTCTTGATGACACCAAAACCAAAAGAAAATTACAACCTGCAAAATACAGAGAGGGAATGGAAAAAGGGCTTTGCAAATATTGACGCAACTGTAACACTTGTCTAATTTTTTTATTCATTGTGTTATATAGTTGTCGTTTGACCTCAGTCTGTTTAGTCACTCATTCTGTTCACCTCTTACTTAGTTCATTATCTCATTAGTTTCAGTGTATTTATGACCGTCAGGTTTTGTGTAAATCAGTCTGTCTGTGTGTGTGTGTGTGTGTGTGTGTGTGTGAAGGGGAGGATTTTCTGAAGGTATTTTTGAGTCAAAATGACTGAACACCTGTGACAGTGTGTTTGTAGTTGTAGAGAAAAGCCACACATGTGTATCAGTAAGTTTGAAGACAGAGAGAGAAATGTTTTAAGAGTTGCAAACCTGTGGAAATCACAAATTAAGAAACTTGAGGTGCAAATGTATGAAAATGTATATTTTACATACCACAAGAATCAAGCTGCGTATAAAACTATTTTAAATGTACAACATGGAGCTTTACACTTTTTTACATTATAGCATTTATTTGAATTACTGAGAGAGACTTTTAGTAATTAAAGTTTGTGTGATAGAGATAAAATCTATATCTGTCAGGTATGACTCGGGACACAGATGTAAAGGTGAATTCAGAACTGTGTTTATTAGAATAAGGTTTCATGTGCTCAGTGTTTTCAGTTCCTCAGGTCACGGTGAAGCGTTGATCTTCTAGTGCAGGCTTGTATGTAATTCACATGGAGCGGGGAATCACACAGATGTCAAAGCCACAGTCAAGGATTGCTCAGTAAAGTTCTCTTCCTTCTTATAAGCCAAAGCAGTACCAGCTCGGGGTAATCACAGGAGACTACAGCGACCGCCGAATCACTTGATGTTGCACGGTGATCCACAATCCTGGGAACAGCAGAACAAGAACACAGGTTAGTGTAACACTAAGGTGAGTATACGTTACGTCTGGCTTGTAGGAGCTTGGAGACAACTTTGAGGAGTTTGTCCTGTTGGAGGCTTGACGGGGAACTGAGGTGCGGGTGAGTGCTTTTATAGTGCCCTTGATTGGTTCTGTGATGCGTGGCAGGTGTGGTTGGTCAGTAATCAGGTGACTGTGAGCATTGGTGATTGGTGGGGACCGGTCTTACCAGATCCCTGACACTACTCCTCCCTCCAGCTTCCTAACTCTCCAACGGGGGTCTACCTCTGGGTCGTGGAGCGGGTTTTTCGGGATTCTGAGTATGAAAGTCTGTGAGCAGGTTGGGGTCGAGGATATCTTGACGAGGTACCCAACATCTTTCCTCTGGTCCATATGTAACGGAGTTCAAATAATTCTGTTAAATTCATGCATTAATTGGGGGAAACTCGACATTGGCTGGCTGTTGAGTCACTCGCATTTGTGTGCGTGATATTGTGGGCGGAGTTACGTAATTACCAGCAGAGTCTCACATCTCTCACTGCTGGTAAGTCGCATCAATAAGCGCTGCGTCATAAACGGAGTTTATATTATTTTCAAGTGCAAGATTGGACTTTAATATTACACACAAGTTTACCTCATTTGCCTGTCTGTCAGTAGAGTCAAAATGTGTTAATTGCGATGATTAAATGTGATGCGTGTGTATGTTAACCTGCCTATGAACTCCGTATCTGTTGATTTCATTTAAGATTTCTGAGCAACGTTGATGCTTTGATAGCCTACACTAACCAGCTTTTGTTCGTGTTTGTCCCAGGCCCAGTAAAGCAAGACTTGAGTAACCATCCACCTGCTCTCCGTGTGATTTGATCCACACACACACAACCAGTCACACATAGTCCTCCCAGTCTACAAGATACTCCAGTCGCCCACCACAACGTCGGGAGTCCAGTATCTCTCGTACCGTATAGATGGGTTCGGCGTCAATGAGTGGCGTCAGGGACTGGGTCTGTGGGGGGAACAGAGACGGGAGCGTGAAGGGGTTTTAGCAGAGAAACGTGAAACGTGGGGTGTATCCAATATTGTGCAGGGAGGCGTGGACGATATGTGACAGGGTTCATTTGTCGTTCCACGAGGAAAGGTTCAATGTACTTAGGGCTGAGCTTTTTGCAGGGTTGTTTTAGACAGATATCTCGGGTAGATAGCCATACCAGTTGACCAGGTTGGTACATGGGGTTCGGCCTTCGATGCGTATCAGCAAAGAGTTGTTGACGATTCACGGCTTGTTGGAGATGCTGATGGGCCTGTTCCCAAACCCTCTCATTATTTTCGAACAAGGTATTGACAGCAAGGACTTCCGAAGGCTCACCTGACCAGGGAAACAGCGGAGGCTGATAACCTAGGACACATTGAAATGGGGTACGGTTAGTGGATGAGTGACGGAGTGAGTTTTGGGCGTATTCAGCCCAGATGAGGTAACGGTTCCACAGGTTTTGGTTTTGATGGCAGAAAATTCATAAGAAGCGACTGATATCCTGAATTTTGCACTCAGTTTGTGCATTTGTCTGGGGATGATAAGAAAGAAGTGACTGACAGTGACATTGAGTAATGAGAAGAAAGCTCGCCATACCCGGGAAATGAACTGTGGTCCACGGTCAGACACAATGTCTTATGGGATCCCAAAGTTCAGAAACACATGTTTGAAAAGGAGTTCAGCCGTCTCAAAGGCTATTATGATGTAATTGTTCTGATGATTTTATATTTGTATAAATGTATGTTTTAACACTGAGATATGATTTTCAATAAATGTTTATGAAACTACAATTGTTACTTTATTTCAATAATGCACAGCTGATACTAATCGTCTATTAAACTATACGATGTGAAAAAATATAATAGAAGAGGTGTAACATTAAGATATAATGCATTTTATGAGTCACTCTTTATGGTATAGTTCACTTTAAAATGCAAAATCTGTCATCATATACTCAGTCTCAAGTTGTATTAAACCTGTATGAATTTCTTTCTTCTACTGAACACAACGGAAAATATTTTGAAGAATGTTTTTAATCAAAGAGTTAACCGTACCTTTTCTGAGGCGTTTATGACCAGTAGTGGCAGTGTAATCATCACTGATAAAGTGCCAGCCACAGACAAATGTGCTGCCTCTAATGATTGTAAACTTTTGTTCCTTCTACTCGTCTAATAGCATGTATCCACTTCTTCCTCAGACATTTATCTCTAGGAAAACCGTTTGAAACTCAAATATGGTTGACGCTGCTTATTATTTTTGCAATGAGGGACACTACAGTGTTTTTAAGTTCGGGTAATTTTATAGAATTCTTTACAATACAAAGTCTTCTTCACCTGTTTTTTTCTGACTGTGCTGAACCCGATGAGTATTTTTTCAGTCCAATGCAAATTCAAGCAGTAAACATAAATGCACAGCAATGTGAAGGGGTAGACATGACACACACACACACACACACAGAGAGAGAGAGAGACATTTCTGCAAATGTATGTTACATAATTTATAAAAGCAGACAATTCAAAAGATATCAGACAACAACAAACTCTAACCTTTGACAAAAATATAGATTTTTTATATTTTTAAAATGATTAAATACATGTTCAAAAAATATATATCAAAGTTATGAGAAGTTGAAACATGAAGAAAAATTGACTTGACACTGATCTGAAAATGAATGCGTCCCTGTGGACCTCTGCTGGATATATGTGGTCATTGCACTTTATTTCTTCAGCTATATCTCATACAGTTTTTTCTCAAAGCTGCAGATTGCATTATTCTCTAACACATGGGCCAATATCCAGAAACCTTTTATATTTCAATAAGGTCATAATTTCAGTGATTTTTTTTCCATTAAAATGAAGGGAGAGAGATTAATAAAACAGTATAATTAATGCCAAGGGTCTTCACAATAGCGAATAAATAAATTTGCAGTAACTACTAATGTGATGTAACCCTCTGGCCCTCTTCGTTTAGGAGTCACACTTACCTTCTTCACAGTCAAAAGTGACCAAAGCCTTGAAATGTACCTTTTTTTTCTTCAGGAAAACTATTTTCTCCATTAGAATTAATATATATTTTTTTATTTCTTTATTTATTTACTATTAAATAAATGCAATATTTCACATTAAAATAGAGTGAAAGCATTTAATATAAAAATAAAAATTATGTGAGAATTGGGAAATCTGGAGGCATTAAAAAATAAAAACTAGTAATGTTGTTGTAACCTCTTGTATTAACACCTTATATAGATATATACAGAGGCTTTTGGATTCCCATAGTGTTTTAGACCTCATCTCCTCATTATTTTTTAAGTTTTGCATTTAGATCTATATCTAGACATTACTTTTTGTCAAGGTTTAGATATTTTTGGTTAGATAAGTATCAGGTTTTACATTATGATTACACTGTAAAACATCATAGCCCAAATAAGTTATATGAACTTACTTTTCCTCTTTAACTTAAATTGTCATTTTAAGTTTTGGATACTGAACTTAAGTTTATAAGTTATTGAAAATTTAAACGTGAAGTAATGTGTTGTCTTGACTTCTTCTGAGTTTTGTCTGGCTTGTAAAAGTTCATTTAACTAGTGTCTGTAAGTTATATGTTGGGGAGGGGCGATACACGGAGAGCGCGAAAAGCGAAATACAGAGAGAAGTCATCGCCATTTTGAGTTAATGCAGCTGCCTGGAGACCTTACACGAATTTGTGTCGAGAAACACAAAGAATGCGAGGAAAGTGAGTTTTTGTTTTTTTATTTGTAATGATAAATTAATATGACACCACAAGTTTTTCCCTCGTTAATTCACTGTGTTCCAGAGCCTCAAACGCTAAAATAGTTATCTCACTTTGGTTCACAGTGCTTATATTTTAGTTGGTCTTCGACCTGAAGTCTGCAGGTATTATTATTTATTGCACTGACCGTGCTCCGCGTGTGTAAGACCGTTGGTCAGTTGAGCCACCGTCTGTGAACACCCGGTCAAGCCTGCCGTCGCCTGGATTTTGCTGCACGAGTGCACGTCTGTTTGTGGATGTACGTTACGTTAAGGTGTCGCCATGCATTAAGCTTCCAAAAATCGTCTTTCTCTGCCTTTTGGCGATGCCACGCATTTGTACTGTAATTAAAAACTAGACAAATGTTCAAATCCAGGCAGCGCTGGCTTGACCGGGTGTAACGTTACACAGATGAAGACGCACTTGACTGGGGCAATATAAGGACACGGGTTTTTCCCTCGCTAATTTTACTAGAGCCTCAAATGCTAAAATAGCTTAATATTTCACTTCGGTTTTCAGTTTATATATTTTAGTTACTTTTAAACGTTACTGACAGCTGTTTGTCTACTGATTTTTGTATAACATAATGTCATATGCTTATTTCGTATCGCATCTACTGATATGCTACTGCTTTTTCACACCTGCTTTTTACAGCTCTTCCTCTTCAAAGTTATTGTCAGCCTAAGATATAAGGTTAAGGTTGTCACCCTGCAGAGTTTTCAAGAAGCTGATTTTAAGGACATTCATGTTACAATGAGGTACAGTTAACACATCCTTACTGATATTAAAATCGTTTGCTGTTTAACTTGTATATTTTTTGCAGGACTAATGCAGTCAAACAACATATTTAATGCAGACCATGCAATTATTTTTGTACAATTTCATTTGCTTAGTCTATATTGCTTCTACTGATATGCTACTGCTTTTCCACACCGTTACAGCTGTTGATTCCTCTTCAAAGCTATTGTCACTCTAAAGATATAAAGTGTCACCCTAAAAAGTTTTCAAGAAGCTGTGTGAAGGACATTCATTTTACAATAAGGTAATTGTGAACTTGCTTATTTTTAAAACATTCTTTATTCTTGATTTTATTACTTGTCATGACCTCTATATATGACCTCTTTAATCATTTACGTTATAAGATGGCATGTGATTTATTGATATGTGATTATTTTTCATCTGTATATATATACAGTCTTGTTCAAAATAATAGCAGTACAATGTGACTAACCAGAATAATCAAGGTTTTTAGTATATTTTTTATTGCTACGTGGCAAACAAGTTACCAGTAGGTTCAGTAGATTCTCAGAAAACAAACAAGACCCAGCATTCATGATATGCACGCTCTTAAGGCTGTGCAATTGGGCAATTAGTTGAATTAGTTGGAAGGGGTGTGTTCAAAAAAATAGCAGTGTGGCATTCAATCACTGAGGTCATCAATTTTGTGAAGAAACAGGTGTGAATCAGGTGGCCCCTATTTAAGGATGAAGCCAACACTTGTTGAACATGCATTTGAAAGCTGAGGAAAATGGGTCGTTCAAGACATTGTTCAGAAGAACAGCGTACTTTGATTAAAAAGTTGATTAGAGAGGGGAAAACCTATAAAGAGGTGCAAAAAATGATAGGCTGTTCAGCTAAAATGATCTCCAATGCCTTAAAATGGAGAGCAAAACCAGAGAGACGTGGAAGAAAACGGAAGACAACCATCAAAATGGATAGAAGAATAACCAGAATGGCAAAGGCTCAGCCAATGATCACCTCCAGGATGATCAAAGACAGTCTGGAGTTACCTGTAAGTACTGTGACAGTTAGAAGACGTCTGTGTGAAGCTAATCTATTTTCAAGAATCCCCCGCAAAGTCCCTCTGTTAAAAAAAAGGCATGTGCAGAAGAGGTTACAGTTTGCCAAAGAACACATCAACTGGCCTAAAGAGAAATGGAGGAACATTTTGTGGACTGATGAGAGTAAAATTGTTCTTTTTGGGTCCAAGGGCCACAGGCAGTTTGTGAGACGACCCCCAAACTCTGAATTCAAGCCACAGTACACAGTGAAGACAGTGAAGCATGGAGGTGCAAGCATCATGATATGGGCATGTTTCTCCTACTATGGTGTTGGGCCTATTTATCGCATACCAGGGATCATGGATCAGTTTGCATATGTTAAAATACTTGAAGAGGTCATGTTGCCCTATGCTGAAGAGGACATGCCCTTGAAATGGTTGTTTCAAAAAGACAATGACCCAAAACACACTAGTAAACGGGCAAAGTCTTGGTTCCAAACCAACAAAATTAATGTTATGGAGTGGCCAGCCCAATCTCCAGACCTTAATCCAATTGAGAACTTGTGGGGTGATATCAAAAATGCTGTTTCTGAAGCAAAACCAAGAAATGTGAATGAATTGTGGAATGTTGTTAAAGAATCATGGAGTGGAATAACAGCTGAGAGGTGCCACAAGTTGGTTGACTCCATGCCACACAGATGTCAAGCAGTTTTAAAAAACTGTGGTCATACAACTAAATATTAGTTTAGTGATTCACAGGATTGCTAAATCCCAGAAAAAAAAAATTTTTTTTGTACAAAATAGTTTTGAGTTTGTACAGTCAAAGGTAGACACTGCTATTTTTTTGAACACACCCCTTTCAACTAATTACCCAATTGCACAGCCTTAAGAGCGTGCATATCATGAATGCTGGGTCTTGTTTGTTTTCTGACAATCTACTGAACCTACTGGTAACTTGTTTGCCACGTAGCAATAAAAAATATACTAAAAACCTTGATTATTCTGGTTAGTCACATTGTACTGCTATTATTTTGAACAAGACTGTATATATATATATATATATATATTGGAGTCACTCAGTATTGTTTATAATTGTATGTAGGACACAAATTGGAACAGAAGAAAAGCTGCCTTGCTTGGCCTTCTACGCTTCCTTTCAGAGGAGACTTCTGAGATAATCAAGATGTGTGATGTAAGAAAATATATTTAAATCTTGTGAATGTACTGATGATACTGAATTCATTGTAGAGCAGTATGTGTAGGGAAAAAGTAAATCAGCCATTACAATATATTTATTATTATTATTTTATCCCAGAATCCGTAATAATTTATGCTAAAATGCTTTTTTGACTGTCAGTCAATCTAAGTACTATACTATATATCAGATCATGTCATCAATAATATCATGTACAAATCTAACAAAATATTAAAGTTTTTTTTTTTTTTTTTTTTTTTGCTTTATCTGGAGTCTCCAATGCTGAATGTTGGTCAATTGTTTACTATAAGGAAAAACTTTTATATATAAAAATAAAAAAAATACTTTGATCATTTATTGGAAATAGACCAATTTCACATGTGTGTTCTTATTGCTTTTAGTGAGCGTTTACAACATGAGTATTGTTCAACACAGTCAATGACCGTGTATTGTGCAAATCATTCAAAGGTCAGAAAGCTACATGTACTTGTTTATATAGAGAACACTTACAATCTTTAAAGTGATTGATGAGCCATTATTTTGTATCATTACACATGGCCTGCCACTCCTCATTGTTCCACAATTCATGCCTTTTTCTTTCCCCCTCAGTTATATTTTACATCTACCTTTCTTCTAGTTCTGTATATTATTAGAGAAACTTTGATGTTTTGATGAAATGGATGTAGCACTTGTGTTCTTAAATGGCTTTTTAAAACCTGTTTTCTTACAAGAATTTGTATTCTCAAACCAATGTTAAAGCTTGTACAACATTACTTGAATTTTTTAATATTTCAATAAATTTTTTACATTTTTGAGCAGACCAGTTACAACTCTATTTATTATGATTTGAGTTTTCTTGAACCGATAATGTAACATAGTAAGTTGTTTTAACTCAGAGCATCAAGTTTAAACAACAAATGACCATTAGTTTAATAAATTGTAAAACTTAACTTCTTGAGTTGAAACAAAGAGTATCTGTAAGTTGAGTTAACTCACATTTTTAAGGGATCAGGTGAACTTTAGTTTCTAAGTTTAACCAACTTGAAATGTTTTAACAGTGTACAGTCAATCATTAAAATCTTGTTAGAAAGGGAACACATAGAAAGCATTTTTGTTACTCAGTATTTGATAATTAAAAGATAAATAAAACAAAATAAGGAATGAAAAGTGATTATTCGAATCACTATACAAACATTTTGTAATTCATTAATATTTTATTCAATGTACCTCAATATTATACTAACTTTTAAAAACTATAAAACTATTTATGTCACAATTTTAATGCAACATCTACAAGGCTACCTCAAACATAAACCATTAGAAGACGTAATTGTCACGGTTGGTAAACCATGATCTCTGGGTTTTGCACTTTGTGGTGAAGTCTGTAGCTGTGTCCCAAAGTTGAGTGTACGGATTTTAGGATTAGCACGATGATATCTTGGATGTGTCATTTGATCTCGGATGTAATAAGCGACGTACGAAGAACGGGCCCCTGGTCTCCGAAGTGCACGAAGGGCCCTCCGAAATGCGTGAGATGCTCCGCCTTCGCAGGATTTCCTAATTCCTCCACCTGGTGTTTCCGATTAGCGCTCTGTCGCATAGCAACGGTGCCAGAGGAGAGCTGAAGAGAGGACTGTCAGGATAGGAGGAGCCAGAACGGCTCGTTTTTGTTTTTATGTTTTACGTCAAAGTGGAGAAGGTGATGTACCTCAGGCTTAGCCAAGACCGAGGCCAGGTAAATTACACTGGTTTGCTGTGTCCTTTGTCGGATTACATCTTTAAATGCAGGTACTGGATTGGAGATTACTTGATAATGTAATGATACATATGGAAAAACTACAAAATACACAAACACACACATAGCAGTTAAAATGCTGACTGATATCTGACAAAGGTGCAATTTTACGTAGTTTATTGTCTTGACCAAGATGATCATATGTAGATAGGTTTGCTACCTAGATTTTTTAAGGCAGTTAACCATGAAAATAAAACGGAATAAACTGATTATATATTTTTTAGCATAGTCCAGCTTAATGTTCAGTGGCCTCTGTGACAGCTAACAGTGCTCTGTTTGACCGGTCCCAGTCCTGCAGATGCAGTCTTTCATATAGTTACAATAATGCATTAATATTCTCACAATAAATGGTGTTACTTTCATTTTCAAAACTGTAGGAAAAGTACATCTGTAAAGTATACTCGAACAAATATAAAGTACTACGGGGTTTTTTTCTCGCAGGAGAGCAGCACTACAAAAATATGGTATTTTACAACATGATGCATTGTTGTAGATTAAACTACCCAACAGTTTTACTCTCAATACCTTAAATATATTCGAGTATGAAAGATTATACTTTTACTTTAAGGACAGTTCAGCCAAAAATTACAATTCTGTAATCATTTACTCAATGTGTTCCAGGTTTGGAATTTTTTATTTTTGGGTGAACTGTCCCTTTAGCAAAGGTTTTAAATAACTAGTTTTTCAACTAGTTAGACAACTAGTTTTTCCCCAATATGGTATTGGTAGTTATTATAGTTTACTAAAGTATCTCTATTTCTTTTACTAATTACGTTGTCATAGCTCTAAACAATTTCTCTTTTCCTTCCTTCCCTAAATCAGAGCAGACCCCTGTACTGCAGTATAAAGCTGAATGTGTCAGTGCTGGACGGGTGTTTAATGGTGTTGTTCTGAGCAGCGAGGCCCTGACAGAGCTGTTGGATCTTCTGAGAAGTGCTACAATCCAGACCCTGGTGTTTCTCTTCAGTCTGTCAGTGGTACATCGAACAGAGTGGTCTCCAGAGTGTTTGATATGTGCCTCGTTCCAATGTCCACCGCATTTCCCTCCAAGTCGCTGAGGAGCTGCTGACCATTCACCACGAGATTGACCTCCTGAAGACCCCAGAACACACGGAGGCAGCGCTGGGCTCAAACTGATGGTGTTTTTCTGATGTTAAACCTAAGCTATGCTGTAAATGGTTTTATACGTTTACAATTTCTTTTAATGTGTAAAAAAAAATATTTACAGGACAAAAAAATAAACACATAAAAGAATGTTTTGTGAAAAAAAAAATTATAAGCTGCATTAAAATAAATGTTCATGGGTACTTCTCTTTTATTTACACATGAATATGAAAAACAAAAATACAAAATGTACAGAAAGTACTCAGGATTATTTATGAATAAATTACACACTAAAAAATAAAAATGTAAACTTATAACTTATGCATTTCATTTTAACTTGCATCAAAAAAATAAACTAGCTAAATTAGGTTTTTCCATTGACAATGTGACATTTAAAAAAATATATTGAAAAACTGTAATATACCCATTTTTCCTACTGTTATCTCTTGGCTAACGAAGAGTGTATTTGTTACGCATTCTCTTAAGAAGAGAAAACTTGTGCTCTTCTCTCTCTCTGGAGTTTGATGTCCTCCCTGAGCACCTCCACTCACCCCCTCACCTGTCCCAGGACACTTAGCAAATAAACCATGCCTGTTAACAACAACAGCACAATGAATTTCAGCAAAAGAATTGTCTGTTAACTTTGTATTTTTAAGTCTTTCCCAGCAGGCTCACTCTCTCCAGAATAGTAATAAAACAAGAGAAAATGGAAACACTTACGAAAAATATAAAGACAGCTCTGTAATCTTACCAATATAAAATATGACACAGCAGGACATGCATACAAAATACTGCAGTGCTAAAGTTTGGTTAAAACATTTGTAGACATCTCTTGTATGACAGCACTTCAAAAACACAACAAAGAGAAAGACCATTGTCTTATATAGCAGCTGTCTTATTGTTTGTGGGCTTTATGTAAAAAAAAAACTGGCTTTTAACACTTTCGCTAAGTATTTGAGTGAATGAAAATACAATAGCCTACTTACATATCAATGTGAAGTCCTCCACAGAACTCTCACCTGCCACCGTCATCATGTGCGTGCAAGTGATTCTGGGATATGGAAGGGTGCGAAGTGTCCATCAGATGTACACTTCATTTTCATGGGAATTGAAGGGCGCATTTCAAGTCGCTTTCGAAATTCGTCAGCCTTTGTTGCACCGGGGTGACGCATTCGCACTTCAAATGCACCCTTCAAAGTGCGCATTCTGACTTTGGGACAGCTTACGTTGTGACGCTGTGACGCAATCGCACTTCACATCCATACTTCGGAGTACACACACTTCACTTTGGGACACAGCACATGTCTTTTTTGCCTTCATGTGTACATGCTTTACAGTGCATGACAGTAGACAACACACGTGTCAAACTTGCTACTGAAACCCAATTAGCGGGTTCTCAGAATCAGACCTGTAGAGGTGGATTGTACATTTAAAAATGTTTTTAACTGTCTCTGTTGGTTGCTGGAAACTGGCAGCTTTTTAAAAACAAGGTACATAGCACTCAGCTTTCAACACTGCTATCAATACAAAATGTCTATAGTAAATGTTGTATTTTTGGCAGGATATTCCATCACAGAGAGACAGCTTGGAGTGTGGAGTGTTCATGCTAATGGTATGTTACAAATGAAGATGAAAGTTAACCTTAGCTGACTTTGGGGATTCCGTTAGTGGCATTTCAAAGGCAATAGGTATATGAAGAGTATGTAAGGGATAAGTATCTTAAAATCAGTGTCTTATGTTACAGTATGCACTATACATTACTTTTGAGTGGCCTTTTGATTTCACCCAGGTGAGAGCCTTGCATTTATAAAAAAATTAGTTGATGGCTCTTTCAGTTTGCCTCAGCTTTCGATGTTTTTTTTTTTTTTTTTGTTCTTCTTTCCATAGATAGACATGCCTTACATTCATGAGTGCTGGCTGAACTTACTATTAAAGTGCATGAGCCATGAAACGTGAGAAACAGATTTGCAAAACCATGCTGTCTTTCCAAAGTTTTAACTCTCTTTTATTTATTTCTGACACCATTAATTGTGTTATAGGAAAGCCTTAAGCCTCAAGGAAGACCAAGTGAGCTACATGAACGGTTGTCTCAAGTAACATGGGATTCTTGCGGTATAATGTCTAAGTCGCTACCAATTGTACATTTTAGAAATTTTAACTCTGAGCCAGTGTTATGTAAGTTACTCTTAATTAAAAAAAGTAATTAATTACTAGTTTCTAATTGCATCAGTGTAGATTACTGTACAAATTACTCTCTCCAAAAAGTATTTAATTTCTTATTACTAATTACTTTCTAAATCCTATATCAACCTGGACAAGTTAATGATACAAGGATAGACATGAAATGTTTCTTTTAATTCTTTCAAGTAACTATATAAATTTTTCTGTTCACACTTTAGATTAGGGTCCAGTTCTCACTATTAACTATTTTTCCTCGATGTACTTCTAATTACTGCTAAGTAATACTTAGTAAAGTAGTTGTTAAGTTTAAGAATTGGTTAGGATTAAGTATTTGGAGTAAGGTCTTGAAGAATAAGACATTAATATGTGCTTTTAATAATAAACAGGCAATATCCCAGCAATGTTCATGCTAATACTCAACTAGTTTTAATTGAGAATTTGAAAGTATTTAAAGTGAGAAGGGTGCATAAAAAGCATGCATTTTAATGTTAAACTTTAAATGCTGATGTTACAGCCACAGTGTTAAGTTCAATTACATATGAAGTATTTGTTATTAAATTACAGTAACTAGTTACACCCAACACTGCTCTCAGCATACTGGTCTTTGTATTCCTTTTACTTGGTCCACTTCACAATGAGAACAGACGGGCCATTAACCTTTTTTATTTTTATTGTTTTATTTTTTTACACTACAAACATATGTATCCCCAGAACACAGATAAATTCAAAAACTGGGCACTTGGACCAGTATCTTCATATTTCTCCTTTTTGTTTGCTTACAGTTGCCAGCATCTGTTCTGGAGGACATTTTTATCCATGTTGTTCTTCAAGAGGGTGACGAGGCAATTCTGAAACTGGCACTTGTGTGCACTCCCTTCAGAGACGTTGTGATGAGGGAAGCCTTCAGAAGATGAGCCCATTTTCTTTGGCTTGACAGTGTGTTCTCTAGTAGTTTTTGCATAACTTCACGTATTTTTATCTTAAGAAATTATTTTTTTATTTGCTTGAACAGCCGGTTAATGAATTCCAGCCTTGTGGATTTTTGAATGTGTGTACTTTTACATGTTTACAGGTGTCACAAATTGGAGTGCCTTTTCCTCATACTACAAGGCGGAGTACTACAAAATGTACACACTGGAAACTTGAATGCAGTGTGGAGATGCTTTCAAAAATTGTATTCCAGGTATGCAGTGTTAGTTGTTGCCATGTGGTGTTTTGCTTTTAATGATTAATTAAAACATTACAAAAATAATGAACATTGGAATATCTTTTTTTCTTTCTTTGCTAACCTGTAGGATATGTAGGTCGAGGAATAAGAGGGGAACTCATAACGATTTTTAGTGAAGACACCCACCCAGGCTTCTGCAGCGAGTTCTGCCAGATCTGTGCTGGCCTTCTTTAAGTGTTGTGTGCATGTAGTGCCATAGATCCAAACTCATCACCTTTCATTGCCAACTCACTTTTTTTTTGAGGTCGAAAGGATTGTGGTCTTACGAGGGTTAATAAAGAACTGGTTGTTTCAATAGGTTGTGCACAGTATTTTCTTTATTCTTTACTTCAAAAACTGTCTAAACAGGTAATACTTTATGTATTTGAGGCCTGAGATGTGGGAACAGTGAAGAGAGATGGAGATAGGGCAAATATTTAGCTTTTTAGCTCCACATTGCGGTCTAATCAACTAATATGGTCTTACTGAAAATAGCCGGCATAGCACTTCATCTTTTAAAACATGGGATTTTGACCACATTTTAGTCACATGCAGTTTTCTTCATGATCAGTGGATGAAAGCACATGTATTTTCTACTTGATTAGAAAATGTAGTGTTCTCCAAATTAAACTATTAAAATATTTAGTTATTGTCCATAATTATGTGCACACATATCCACATTGCATAAACTAGTCTTTGTAACTAAGCATTTAAAGCGTTATAAAAAAATATAACGGTTTCTGTTATAGTTGATTTTACTAATGAGATGGAATCTGCCACACTTTTAACACTGAACAAGGTGCATGGACACAAACAGTACAAGAATATGAAGAAAATAATCATACATTACTTATGATGAAGAGGACTTTAATACTTTAAAATGTTGTTTTTGAAATGACTGTTTAGTTTTTTGTGTGTTAGCTATTTTTCTATTGCTGTAAGTTAACTTAAAAAAATGATTGATTATAGATGAAAACTTCACATCAAGATGGACAGAAGTGGGATGAGGAGGACCGAGACGGACAAAATGACTTTGTCCAGGAAATTTGTATAGAGGTCATAGTTAAGGGCATTTTTGTTTATATTATTCAATTTAAACAGGTCATTGGACATATTTTTATTACACATTATTATACATACATTCACAAACAGCTAAATATTTTTACCTGAAAACGAGCTTTTTGTCTCGTACTCCCTCATATAGTTTCAAACCTGTATCACTATCTTCTGTGGAACACAAAAATATATTTTCAGATTTTCTTTTTCTTCTGTTCATTGCAAGTTGATCATTTAACAACTATAAAAATAAAAATAGTGATAAGGAAAACTTAACCATATTCAACTACTCAGTGCTTAATACTGTTTATTACTTACTGTCAACTTAATTTAAAGGTTGGCAATGTCAAAATGCAACATATATTACATACAAATATTCCAGTTTTCATTTAAATATATTATATTTGACCAATATTTTGATAAAACATTGTTGCAGTGACAGATATTTAGTGATTTATGTCAGGAGTGCAAAATAATTAATCCGTATTATGGCACATTTTGAATAGAAATTCACCACTCACTCATATTCAGTCACGTCAAGAGCGGTTTATTTGTGTTCACATAGACTCACTGAACAGCGTCAATAAGGATTTAAAGACAAAAGATGCATATCTGCGGAGATATATGGATATATTTACAGATGTTTACTTCATATTTCTTCAGACAGAATCGTCATTTCTATTCATTTTCCACTGATTTACGCGATCTGATGATAAACAGCCTCTCCCAGCGATCTGTGTGTGCGTGCAGTAGTCACAGCTCGTGCGGTGTGTGACTCAGACTCCGATTGGGCCTTCCCAATGTCAATATTAGAGTGTCATATCTGGACACCGCCCCATCGTGTCACATGCTTCCTGCACACTTCCTGGTAGTTATCTGGCCAAAACAACACTGAAACACCTCTGTACACACGAAATATCCGAATAATAAACCCGCGATTACGATAGTAAAGCTTGGTATGAGAATTTCTTGAGATCTGGGGCGTTTTTATAAAAAAATCGAAAATGTACATGGGAAATGCTAACTTGTGCAGCGATGAAAAAGGCTACAAATAACATATTTTTACAACAGTAAACGACCAAATTCCACCCCTGATCGCTAAAGGAAGTTATTATAAACACTCGATCGGGGTTTAAAGTGAGTTTTGAGTAAAAGTGTACTAATAATTTCATAAATTGTCAGATGTAGCTTGATGCTAACGTTAGCACCAATGCTACTAATAGCAGGTGCTTTTCTTCTTCATAATGCATTTTTGTCTCAATAATTCACGTAAGGTCGTAAGAAAATGTTTTGTTGTATTTTTATAGTAAGACTTTTGATAAATAAGGGCTAAATGCAAAGAGAGACTGAAGTGAGATCGCTGCTTTGTTGCTTTGTAAAGCCTGAAAAACCACAATCAAGGCTAATAAAGGTGGAATAAAAACAAAAGAATAATGATAAAAGAATAATGCGGATAATGTGTCATACTTGGCGGAGGTGTGAAAGAACCGTTTGGTGAGAACAATACAATCATGAATCGGGCAGTTTTCAACAGTGATACATACACAAAGAGCACAGGAGAGTTTACATGTGAGATCTTACAGAGATGACAAGGGCCATAAATCAATCTGATTAGCCTTCTCTAAAAAAACACATGACATGGCCTTAGAAAATATTTCATAAAATTCACAGTTTTACAGATTCGATTATGAAATTTTTTATGAAGTCTTGGAAGACTTGTGGCCTTAGCTACACTGTGTTTTCAAACTCATTTCCTACATCAACATTTTTTTAAATACATTTAAAACATATGTTTTTAATATTTTTATTTTTGTTTTTATGTTTGAGCTTATACATCTCTATTATCATAACAGTCTGAGTGATTCTGATTCCTGAACAGTAAACTTTAAAGTGTCAGCTTTGTGAACAAAGGTTGATTATGTATCTAGTCAGAAAGAATCATGAGCAGAAACCTTTTTATTTTGGGTATGTAATTTCGGTCTCCATGCCAAAAAAGGGGGGTTACTAGTAAGGGGTTAAACCACGCGGGTGTGTGAGGGTTATCAGTCTGCAGTCAACGGTGAAAATAAGAAAGGTAAGAAAAACATCATCAAAGTAGTCCATGTGACATCACAGTTGGAAATTTTTGAAGCATTGAAAATACATTTTGGTCCAAAAATGGCAAAAACAACGACTTTATTCAGTATTGTCTTCTCTTCCGTGTCTGTTGTGAGAGAGCGTTCAAATCAAAGCAGTCTGGATATCCAGTTCGCGAACAAATCATTCAGTTCACCAAATCGAACTGAATAGTTTTGAACGGTTCGCATCTCTAATATGCATTAATCCACAAATGACTTAAGCTGTTAACTTTTTTAATGTGACTGACACTCCCTCGGAGTTCAAACAAACCAATATCCCGGAGTAATTCATGCACTCAAACAGTACACTGACTGAACTGCTGTGAAGAGAGAACTGAAGATGAACACCGAGCCGAGCCAGATAACGAACAATAGACTGACTCGTTCACGAGTGAAGAACCGTTTCTGCCTAAAAGAAACGATTCGTGAACGCGTCCGATTCGTGAACCGATGAGCTGATGGTACTTTTATCCTACAACAAGAACAGAAGGGATTTTGAAAATGAGATAAACGGGTCAAAAACGGACCCGGGCCAGATGAGACCGTATTTTTAGGAGTCCGTTGCAGGTCCGTGGCGGATATATGTTTCAATGTGCGGGTCCAAAACAGACCCGCCGTGGAGGTAAGGTTTTAATCGCGGATGCAGCACGGAGCAACGGGCTCGAACAGTAAGGCACAAGAACAGTTTCTTCCCCCAGGCAATCGACCTCATGAACAGTTAAATGTTCTCTACTTATGCTCATAAACGTGCAATATCCTTATATTTATTTGTTAAACCTCCATCTTAGAACATTCCTGCATCTCACTCAATCCTATTCCATTATCATTTATACCACAATTGTTTATACACTTATTTATTTGCCAATTTGTAATTGTCTTTTTTTTTTCTTGTCTGTGTGTTGTTGTCTCTGTGTACTGGAAGCTTATGTCACTAAAACAAATTCATTGTATGCACAAGCATACTTGGTAATAAAGCTCTTTCCGATTCTGATTCTGATAGAGACTGTGAAGTGCGCGCACCTGTTGCGTTTGTTTATTTTGTGTTATTATTATTTAAATAAAGTTTCCCACGAGCCCCGTACACCGACCCCGGTCTCCTTCCTCTTTATTGAACTGAACATACTACAAATACCTTGCCATCCCTGTGTCCTAGCTCCTCTGCTGGTTCTTCCGGACCAAGAACTGGTTGCTGTGGGAGTTGAGTGTGGCCTGCAGAAGAGGTCTGTGGTTCTTTTTGTTTTACTGTAATATAAGATAAAGTAATACTTTAATTTTTGTTCCAAAAAAGGGTAAAATCACAGCCTTTAAGTTACATTTGAAAGTGTCCATTTCTATCTAAGAACCTTAAAAAAATGCATGTAAAATTAATAGCCCAACAGTTTGAAAATGCTCACTTTTGGGTATCATCTCTGTTTGCTTTTCTGCTAGTTTTTCTGTACCATGAAATGGCCGTTGAGGGAGTGGAGTATGGACTGCAGAAGAGGTCTCATTCTGTGTTACTGTAATATCATATTAAGCAACACTTACATTGGTTTTGTTGCCAAAACAGTAATAATAAAAATAATCACTGGCTTTAAGTTGCACTTAAAATTGTCAGATTCTAGGAACCTTCTATATTAAATTAATAGCTAAACAGTCTGAAAATGCTTACTTTTTTTTTTTTTGTAAAGCTCCTCTTGGAGATTTAGGTTTAACCACCTTAGTTGCTGCAGTTCAGCCTTCATGTCCCTTTTCTCTTCTTTTAAAAATTTAATTGTTTTCTCGTTTTCTTCATTAGACATCTCCTCCTCTCGCATCCTTTTTTTTAGGTTGTAGTATTTGTCTTGCAGTTCCTTGTGCACAGCCATGGGGACATGTTCCTCTTGTGATTCAAAACTGGTCTGGATAACTTTTTTCTTTTCTTTTAGGATATCCATTAAATTCTTCCTTTTTTTAATGCTTTGGACTGCTGCCTTTTTTTTTTCTTGTCATTTGTGTTGTCACACTTTAAAAAACAGAAAATACTTCATACAACGTCAAATTCTCACAAAACATTAAATACTCATTACACGTTGATTTAACACTAAAATCAACTGACACTATCTCCCTCCAATCAATATTGCTTACTGTAATAATACTGCCATTTCCATTTATAGTGTTTTTTTTTTTGTGTGTGTGTGTGTAGGTCTGGGCTATAAAATGGTTATCAGTATTTATCAAAAGGAAAACCGTCAATAATAAAGACAGGAAAAAAGTTTGATAAAGCACATGCAGGGCCTAAAATTAACACAGTGCCAGATGCGAGTAAAAATTGCCGCTGGCGAGTATATGTAACAGTGTCAGTTGCCAGTTGGCAGGTAAAACTTTTACGAAATATAATAAATACAATGTAGTGAGGACAGCGTTATTTATATACTTATTCTACTTCAAATAAAAGTTTCTAAAGTTATGATTTCAGCTCATAACTTATTGGTATGGACGCTTGTTTCCACCACAAAAAAAAAATAAAATAATTGTGGCTTTTTATCTCAAAATTATAATTGTTTATACCTGACAATTCTGAGTTTTTTTTTTTCTGCATTGTGTGATATAAACTTGCAATTATTTTCTTCTCTGAATTGTGAGAAATATGTCAGAATTTTGTCAAAAATTCAGTTACCTTTTTTTATTCTATGGCAGAAACAAGCCGTAACAGATTTTCGTTTTAACTGAAATTTTAGTAATTAACTACACTAACACTTTAACTGAGACTTAAAAAAAAAAATCTAAAATAAACTGGGTATCACTATCTATAAAGACATGGATCAAATAGCTTACAGATGGATTCATGGACCTTCTCGAGGATGACCGGTCTTCCTCATCACTATCGAGTGGGGGTATCGAGATTCTCTCACGAGTTAATTCCTCTTCAGTTTCTGATTAATAGAAGAAGAAAGAAATAAAATATAAATAACAACAAACCTACAATAAGATGTCACACAAAAATAACTACAGTAACGTTAGTTCTTTGTCAGTTACCATTGTAGATGTTGGTGGTTGTTATCAGAATATTTTGTAGCAGGGACTATAATACCCACAATTCTAGCAATGCAACAGATTTTGTACAAGAATATCAATGTGCTTAAAATTAAATGGTTAACGTTAGATATATTTAGGAGGTATAGCTTTAAAATCCTACCAGCCAATTTTAATATCTGTGCTTTGTAGTATTGTCCCTGGTCCTCTGCGGATTTCTTCCACAAAATATGATATTTTTTCTTTATTTCAAAATCCTTGACGTCCTGTGGACAGAAGTCTTTTATATGGTCCAAGGGAACAATCTGACGGATGTTGTCGTCGATAAACCGGACGTAGGCAAACATGCTAACATACAACATAAATGACAATTATTAAAAAGATCAATTAATTAGGACACTTATAGTCACCCTATTTTAAGTTCACCTATGATATATATTCCCAAGAAACTGTATTTAGTTTGATACTAGGCAAGACACCGACAGTGAACTTTATCTTTTTGCCATTAACGTTAACGTTACTTTTGAGTCCACTCTGACTAAATTTAGATTACAAAAGGTTTTTTTTTTTTACTAAGACAACATAACCACTGAGGCAAGTCTAACACACGGCTCGGCCGTCTACATTACCTCAGACTTACACAAATTAACGTTAGTAAAAACTGAGTAAATCTATAAACAACAGCAAAGACAATAATTAATAACATTTACCTGACTGAAAAGTAGAGCGGTTTCGCAAGTGAACGATGGCAAATCAGTTTTAAAATTCTACCGTTATTTTCAGTTGATATGTTAGTCTCGCGCAAGCTAAGCTCCGCCCCCTCGTACGTGACAAAGCGCTCCGTCAACGATTCGTCTCAAGCACTGTACATTTTTTATAGTTTTTTTTTTTTGTTGTTGTTGTTGTTGTTGGGTTTTTTTTTTTTTTTTTTTACAAAGATGCGTAGAAATAGGCAGAAATATAAGTTATACCTGGAACCTCACTGTATGGCAAAGATACCTCGCCAGACCCTGTCTCGACATGACAGTGGAGGTGTTGATGTTGACGAGGAAGAGAGACAACCAGCCAGTAAGATTGTCCCGATTGCTTGAATGAATTTTATTTAAAAAGGAATTAAGAAAGAAAACGTCTGAAATACTTACTGATTTTTTTTAATATTATTAATAGGCAAATAAATTAAATAAAACTCAGAAAAAAATGAGAATTCTCTTCGGATATCGAAAAATAAAAGTCATCACACAGGCCTACTGTGGAAAAAAAAGTATTAAAGGGATAGTTCAACCAAAAATAAAAATGGTGTCATCATTTACTCTCCTTCATGTTGTTCCAAACCTCTATGAGTTCTTTCTTCTGTTGAAACTAAAGTTATTTTAAAGAATGATGGTAGATAGACAGTTGTCGACACCCACTGACTTCCACTGTAGGAACAAAAAATACCATGTGAGTCAATGGGTGATCTAATCTAATCATTGTATATCATCAAATAATAATATAGGTCTGTAAATGTATCTGATTGCTTGATTACCAGCATAATCATTGTTGTTTTTCAGCATTATGTTTTCTTGTTGCTTATGGTGTTTTTTTTTTTTTTATAGATATGTTCTCAGAGGCAGGGAGTGAGACAAACAGCATAGAGAACAATGAGATAGAGAGCACAGAAAGCAATGAGAGAGACAGCACACAGAACAGTGAGACTGACAGCATATTTATTAAAACAAATAAATTACAGACATTTAAAATTATATAAACATATACATAACACTGTTTAATACATGTTAAAACCATGCATTTTTGTATGGCTACTAAGCTATTGGCATGCATTTTAAGTCCATTGTAATTATGCTTATTTTCCAATAAAGTCAATTAATTCACTGAAACTTTAAGCTTACAGTATTTCTAATCATTCTATATCATCAAATAATAACTTAGCTCTGTTTGTAAGTTTATCTGATTGCTTGATTACCAGCATAATCAGTGATTTTTTTTACAGCCTTTTTTTTTTCTTTTTGCTTATGGTGTTTTTTTTTATAGATATGTTCTCAGAGGCAGGGAGTATGGAGTCAAAATAGGGCCATATATATCTGCAAAATAAAACAATGTTTTGCAAACAAAAAAAATATGTTTTGCAAAAATAAAATGTTTTGCAAAAATAAAATATGTTTTGCAAATAAAAATAGAGTATTGAGGAAAAAAAATGCTTTTTTGCAAGTAAAAAAAAAATAATTGCAAAAGAAAAGTTTACCACAAGAGAAAAAATAAAGTTTAGCAAAGTAAAACTTCAGCAGCATTGACTTTGCAACACATTTCCCTTTGCGCTGCTCCTTTAAATCCGCGTTCCAGTCATCCGTGCCTCTGCGGTGCAAGCTTTCCTTTGCGCTTCATTTTTTCTTTGCGCCTAGCTTTGTGTCCCTGATTTGACGTGGGGGAGGGGTCAAGAGGTTGAGGTGTGTACAAGTGATGAAGGCGTGTCCTTCTCGTTACGTCATCAGCGCGAGCCCCAGACCGAGTGGATTGATCGAAATGAAGGAGCAGAGACATGCGGGTGTTGGATCACAGGTATGTGTTATTGATCGCTTTCTTGTTATTATTATTATTAGACTCCTATATTATTAATAACAGATACTTCAGACCGGCCAGAGGGTGGTATTTAACGGGGTTTTGAAGTAAAATTATTTGAGTAACACATAGGCTATTATGTGTGGAGAGCTTTCACTGAACATCATAATCTCTTTTATTTGATTGAGGTGGGCCTGTAGAGGCTTTTTGCACCTCTTTTGTTGTCAGTTTGTGTTCCTACCTCGTCTCTAAGCCAGCCTTGACTCCTTTACTAGTGGGTGGAATAACCATCCTCTCCACAGAGAGTAATCTAAACCCAGACCAGTTGTGGGAAATTGGACTCCTGCAAAACCCTGTCACTCCTCCAGTCCTATCTGAGGTATTTTAAGAATTTGTGTCTTTTAATGTAATGTTTTCATGCAAGACATTGCCCCAATGTCCATAAACTATTACCAACTTTTAACAGATTGCACAAGGCGATGACTCTGACTGGGACACAGACAGTATCTCTGACCAGCCGTGGACAGGAATTGTAGTTCCTCCAGTCGAATGCCCCTTACTGAAGAACTTAAGGCCCAAATTCAAACTTTTTTTAACCCAACCTCACACTCTCAAAACTATGGAAGAGACCATTATTTAGTTTTAAATTTTGTGCTGCTTCATTCTTAATTGACACTAAATCAGTCATTGAAATGACTAGTTACCAAATGATACATTTACAAGCAAATTAACATCCAAGTCAATAAAAAACAAACTTAAGGTGACATTGCATGCTTGTTTTATTTTCTGTATTGGCTATATTTAAAGCAGAAAATGGCTAGTATAACAACTTGTGTTCTCTTAACACATTCATTAAGATATACAATTTTACATTGTGTAACACGTTGTGTTCTCTACACATACACAGTAAATTTCAAAACCATAAGAACATTTACCAATGTATAAAAGTTTTTATTTTCCTGAACATGTACAATTCCATACCTTTAGTATAATTTTAAATTCAGTTTAAACCGTTGTCAAATTGAATGGCTTGGTTGGGGTTGATATTGTCTGAATTAAATCAATTACATTTTAACATTAATTTGTAGTTTTTTTTTACAATATTTATACTAAATCAACTCTGTCAGTTCATACATAACACAGCTTTCAATTTCTTGGAGAAAGTCTTGCAGAAAGTTGATTATAGCGGTTTCATAAGTCTCTTGTACTGATCCCTTCTCCGACATTTTCGGAAGAATGTTCTGCATGATGAAGTCTGCATCAGCTTGTGGGGGAAAAAAAACAACCATCCATTTTCAGGTACATATGCACATGCAAAAAAGCTACTTTATTACCATTTTCTACTATTATTTTTTTTGTAAGGAACAAGTGTTTGACAATTATTCTTTAAATTGGTAAATAATAATTTTCCTATCTATAACATTCCTAAAATGAAATACAAGATATAGGCATATTTTTTTTTTCCAGTTACTGATACCTTATCATCATCATCCACCACATCAGGGAAAAAGAACTGGTGGCAAAGTCCTGAATGGTTTTCCAGGATGTCCACAAAATTGTAGACTTCAAGACCTTCTCAGATTTGCTTCAACAAAGGGACCAAACGTAGAGTTGCATGAAGCACAATTGATTTGGAAAAAGAACCAGAAAATTATTGCATAATATAGACAGTGTTGTGGCTAATCCATATATCTGGTAGGCAGCAAAATTAAAACCGTTTGCAAGGTTTCAAATGTAAAGAAGTTAGAAGACTTTTTCTGACCTTATTATGGCCTCTTTGTTCTCAGGTTTAACGGCCCCAATAAAACCACAGTTAATAATTTGATCATACCATGCAGAGAGATCAGTTTCTTCTTCCTCCACCTGAAAAAACATAAATATGTAAACTGTGCGTAGAAATAAAGGTTTTATGAATTTGAGGCAGGAGGCTGCTGTCGTTGTTGTGGCTGCTGCTGCTGACCCTGAGCTGACTGAATCTGACCAAGGCTTCGGGTCAGAAGACCTATTCAATTCTGTGCAGCTGTACAGACATCAGAATATTCTCTCTGTTAAATAGGTCATCACAACATCATATAGGATTATCTGGATCAGGTGTTTTAAACTCAGTTCCTGGAGGGCCACAGCTCTGCACAGTTTAGCTCAAACCCCAATCAAACACATCTGATTCAGCTAATCAAGATCTTCAGGATTACTAGAAACCTCCAAACAGGTGTGGGTTGGAGCTGGTTTGAGCTAAACTGTGCAGAGCTGTGGCCCTCCAGGAATTGAGTTTCACACAACTGATCTAGAATAAGTGCATTAACAATGTATCATAAACATCACAGCTTTTAAACATAGTCTATAGGGATGTGACCTACTGTATATAAATAAACTTGTTCGGAATCAAAAAGAGGTTTATTTCAAATTATGTTTACACATACAAGGCATTTGTTTTGTATTTGTTTTTTGTTTACAGTATATTTTGAGAGACACCTTTGGCATCGTTTATAGTCCATAATACAACTAGGGCGTGGAGAATAATAATAATAATTATTTATTAATTATAAAACAACGTGAAAGGTGTGCATATTGAGAGAAATGTACAGCCGCCGACGCAACCCGCATTAATTGATCTCTAACTTACTTAACTTGAGCAAACGCGTTGATACACATAGTTACATATAGTTATCGGTCTATCTAGCGAACTTGAAGAAAGCGATCAATAACACATACCTGTGATCCATCACCCGCATGTCTCTGCTCCTCCATTTCGATCAATCCACTCGGTCTGGGGCTCGCGCTGATGACGTAACGAGAAGGACGCGCCTTCATCCCTTGTACACACCTCAACCTCTTGACCCCTCCCCCACGTCAAATCAGTGACACAAAGCGAGGCGCAAAGAAAAAATGAAGCGCAAAGGAAAGCTTGCACCGCAGAGGCATGGATGACTGGAACGCGGATTTAAAGGAGCAACGCAAAGGGAAATGTGTTGCAAAGTCATTGCTGTTGAAGTTTTACTTTGCTAAACTTAATTTTTTCTCTTGTGGTAAACTTTTCTTTTGCAATTATTTTTTTTTTACTTGCAAAAAAGCAATTTTTTTCTCAATACTCTATTTTTATTTGCAAAACATATTTTTTTTATTTGCAAAACATATTTTTTGTTTGCAAAACATTGTTTTATTTTGCAGATATATATGGCCCTATTTTGACTCGATAACAATCATTTAATAACCTTAATGCTGCAAAATGCGTCTGCAGCGGCATTATTATTATGTGCAAAACCCACTTGGAAAAAAAGCTTTCTCACCCAAATTAAAGGGGTTTTAGTCTGAATAAAATGCTAGTAGCAGGACTGTAAAATGAATACATGTGATTATGATCATTTCATAAAATGAAGAGAGCACCCCATATGTTGGAGATCATTTTACTATGTTTCCCATCGAGGAGACCGATGAATGCGCCTCTTTAAATGGTTTTGTGGTGCTCGTTGTTGTATTTTAAAATGCAATTGCAATGTTTTCAAGTGACACTTAGTATTAAAAATAAAATTATCCCAAATGTAACTGTGGCGCTTGCTCACATCACATTGTTCACATACTTTTTTCACATCAAACATTATATGCAAGTATTATGACCAGTTCTTTATTTGATCCTGTTCTGGAAAATGTTCGATTTGGAATTTTTGCGTTCCGCTAGGCCTATTTGGTTTTTTAAAAAAATCCGTCATTTACAGTGCATTAGATCGAGTCCGTGCATGAGTTCTTGCATACGAGGACGAGCGAGTGCGGGTTTGACTAGATGTATTTGGAGGTTATTGCTCACATCTCGTTCTGCACCTATCCAAATGTTTCCATATTCGCAATGTATCTGAATGTTTAACTATAATATTTTTTATTTTATTAATGTAAACTAGACGGAAAAGATCATCCTCTTCACATGAGCAAAAATGTCCTTGGCATAACAGCAGAGTGGACCGGTATACTACGGTCTATTTAAACTGACCAGTGTAACCTCTTTTATATGTTTGGTTGACTGTACTTTATTTTAATAATGAACAGACTGTGATGTAAGTTTGAAATTAGAATGCACTTTAGATGTTCGGTGTCATTTATACCAAACACAAATGTTGCTAGTTGCCAGTGTGTTTGCAGCACTACTATTATTTCTTTTTTATATATTTTTCAGTTTAATTGATTTTTATTCATAAAATTGTATTTATTTTATTTAAATGTATATTTAAGTTTACATTTATGTTCCAACAAACTTGAAAAATTCTGCTTGATAAATGCTCTAAAACTTTTATGTAAATGATTTACTTCTATACAGTATTGTTCAAAATAATAGCAGTACAATGTGACTAACCAGAATAATCAAGGTTTTTCGTATATTTTTTTATTGCTACGTGGCAAACAAGTTACCAGTAGGTTCAGTAGATTCTCAGAAAACAAATGAGACCCAGCATTCATGATATGCACGCTCTTAAGGCTGTGCAATTGGGCAATTAGTTGAATTAGTTGAAAGGGGTGTGTTCAAAAAAATAGCAGTGTGGCATTCAATCACTGAGGTCATCAATTTTGTGAAGAAACAGGTGTGAATCAGGTGGCCCCTATTTAAGGATGAAGCCAACACTTGTTGAACATGCATTTGAAAGCTGAGGAAAATGGGTCGTTCAAGACATTGTTCAGAAGAACAGCGTACTTTGATTAAAAAGTTGATTAGAGAGGGGAAAACCTATAAAGAGGTGCAAAAAATGATAGGCTGTTCAGCTAAAATGATCTCCAATGCCTTAAAATGGAGAGCAAAACCAGAGAGACGTGGAAGAAAACGGAAGACAACCATCAAAATGGATAGAAGAATAACCAGAATGGCAAAGGCTCAGCCAATGATCACCTCCAGGATGATCAAAGACAGTCTGGAGTTACCTGTAAGTACTGTGACAGTTAGAAGACGTCTGTGTGAAGCTAATCTATTTTCAAGAATCCCCCGCAAAGTCCCTCTGTTAAAAAAAAGGCATGTGCAGAAGAGGTTACAATTTGCCAAAGAACACATCAACTGGCCTAAAGAGAAATGGAGGAACATTTTGTGGACTGATGAGAGTAAAATTGTTCTTTTTGGGTCCAAGGGCCACAGGCAGTTTGTGAGACGACCCCCAAACTCTGAATTCAAGCCACAGTACACAGTGAAGACAGTGAAGCATGGAGGTGCAAGCATCATGATATGGGCATGTTTCTCCTACTATGGTGTTGGGCCTATTTATCGCATACCAGGGATCATGGATCAGTTTGCATATGTTAAAATACTTGAAGAGGTCATGTTGCCCTATGCTGAAGAGGACATGCCCTTGAAATGGTTGTTTCAACAAGACAGTGACCCAAAACACACTAGTAAACGGGCAAAGTCTTGGTTCCAAACCAACAAAATTAATGTTATGGAGTGGCCAGCCCAATCTCCAGACCTTAATCCAATTGAGAACTTGTGGGGTGATATCAAAAATGCTGTTTCTGAAGCAAAACCAAGAAATGTGAATGAATTGTGGAATGTTGTTAAAGAATCATGGAGTGGAATAACAGCTGAGAGGTGCCACAAGTTGGTTGACTCCATGCCACACAGATGTCAAGCAGTTTTAAAAAACTGTGGTCATACAACTAAATATTAGTTTTAGTGATTCACAGGATTGCTAAATCCCAGAAAGAAAAAAAATGTTTGTACAAAATAGTTTTGAGTTTGTACAGTCAAAGGTAGACACTGCTATTTTTTTGAACACACCCCTTTCAACTAATTGCCCAATTGCACAGCCTTAAGAGCGTGCATATCATGAATGCTGGGTCTTGTTTGTTTTCTGACAATCTACTGAACCTACTGGTAACTTGTTTGCCACGTAGCAATAAAAAATATACTAAAAACCTTGATTATTCTGGTTAGTCACATTGTACTGCTATTATTTTGAACAATACTGTATATTACCTGTTTTAAATATTTAATACTTGGTCAGTTTATTGATTTGTTTGGTTAACTTTGGATACATTTTTTATTTTAATACCGTGCAGTGCACAAAATTAAGATTCGAGCGATGGTTCAGGTCAGTGCTCAATAAATGATGATAATTTTAGAAATGTTATGCATCCACTTATTATTAGTGTGACATTTTAGCATGCAAATGAAGGGAAAAACTTCAAGATATCGGCCCTAAAAATCGGCTGCACATATCAGCCATCGGCTGACCCTGACCTCTAAACATCGGCATCGGCTATTGAAAAACCCTTATCGGTCGATCTCTAATCTGAAGGAGTGTTTGGACCCAGAAATTGGTGATGTGTTAAGTCAGGCTTAACAAATAGATCCCATTTCTGGGATTTGGCAGGAGTTCTCTGGGTTCGGGCTGAATTCAAAGCTCAGAGCCCTCCCCTCGTACGCCATGCCAAATATGCAATCTACAGCAGATTCACAAGTTCAGACTTGCATATGATCCTGCTTAACAAAAAGAACACTTTCTTGCTACATTCTATGGGCCAGATTTACTATCAGCCTGCATTAGTGCAAACCCCATTTGTGGCATAAAAAAAACTTCTGCCAGTATTTACTAAACACACGCAGTGAAACATTTGCACTGTTAGTGATAGTGACCAGTTAGGGTGTACTCACACTAGGCACGGTTGCCATGAACCGGGCCCGAGTACGATTGTCCCCCCTCCCCACTCCCCCTCTGGCCTGCACTCACATATAGGGTTTCAGCATTCATGCCGGAGCACGTTTACGTCATTATGGTGTGACGGTTTCGGGATAAACAGGAAGAGCGGCGCTCTCTGAACACAATGGAGTCCATCGCTCGGTTTTCTTTGTGGATAATTTTGTGTCGTTTGGTCCACGGTGGTCCACAGCCCTCTCACAGCCTGTTGTTAAACAGATGTTTCGCCTTAGTGGCGCGAAAATTTTCACGTAATCGTGCTGCTCATATGAGGATGTTTGCAAGGTACCAGCTGAAGTGCAGCAAGGACTTTGCAGTTTTGAGTTTTTATGCGTTTTGCACCTCTGCCGTAGGCCGTGTTGGTTTTGGAGCGTCGCAAAACCGTGACGCAACGCGTCCTTTTCCGTGCTCCAGCACGGTTAGCGCTCACACTGCATGCGAACCGCGCCCGAGTCCAACTGAACCGTGCTCTGGCCCACCTCTTCTAAGCGGGCCAGGGCCGGCCAATCGAGCCACGCCCGGGCACGGTTCGGAGCACTCACACTAGTCAAACGAACCGCGCTTTGGTGGTCAAATTTTGTTTGACACAAAATTGTACATATTTAAAGGGTTAGTTCACCCAAAAATTAAAATTCTGTCATTAATTACTCACCCTCATGTCGTTTCAACCCGGTAAGACCTTTGTTCATTTTCAGAACAAAAATGAAGATATTTTTGATGGAATCTGGAGCTTTCTGACCTTCCCATAGATAGCAATGCAACTGAAATGTTCCCCAGTCCAGAAACATAGCAAGGAGATCTGTGAATTAATCCATCCATACGAAGCTACGAAAATACTTTTTGTGTGTGAAAAAAAAAAAAAAAGACTTTCTTCAACAATTTGTCATCTCCACATCACGCTGGTGCCATTTTGGAGAATATCTGCTGGACGTATGCTGTTCTGTGTCAGTCCTGTTGTTGTGATTTGATCTGAATGGAAACAGCATATCGAACAGACGCAGCTGACACAGACATCCACATCCAGCGGATATTCTCCAAAATGGCACCAGGGTGATGCGGAGGAGACAAATTGTTGAAGAAAGTTTTTTTTTTTTTTTTTTTTTTTTTTTTTTCAGATTCCATCAAAATATCTTAATTTGTGTTCCGAAGATGAACGAATATCTTACAGGTTTGAAACGACGTGAGCGTGATTAATGAATTACAGAATTTTCATTTTGGGGTGAACTAACCCTTTAAAGGATTCACATAACATTATTTACTAAGATTTGTGCTCACTTTACCTTGTAAAAATAATGACAAATGTTGTTCTTTGAAGAATTAATTTTTTTCCCCAGCGGTTCTTAGGCATGTATCCAGATATGTACTTCACAGAGCAACCAGTGAAGGAAGCCATCGAGACTTTCTGCAAGAAACTGGATGATCTGACCGACCAAATCAAGAGCCGTAATAAAACACTAACAATGGATTATTGTTATTTGTCCCCAAATCAAATCCCCAACAGTGTTACAATTTAAGAACATATTTCTAGAAACATGTTGCCAGGCAGCATTTACAGCCAAGGGATGCTTGACATACAGAAGAACAGCTGTACTTAAAAGACACAAAATTTCAGAAATTATATTTGATTAACAATTCTTGTTGCTGTAAAGTAGGGGATATTATATGAGGGGTAACTGTTGATCTGACTCATGTCAAGAAAGTAGAACCATATATATGGTGTTGCTTTCAAAGAGCCCATATAATCTTGTGTTACATTCCATTTATATTGTCTTTATTTTCTTTATTCATATAAACTTGCATAATAATATATCCATACTATGGTATTCACTAAGTGTGATTACATGCATATTCTTAAACCAATTATTCTTAATAAGCCAACAACTTGATTTGCTTTGTCAGGCTACTGATTTGGATGTAAATGGGGACAACTGGTTATTTCAATAAGCTGATTATAGTGAATTATTAGTGTACTGGTGTGCATGTTAATGTGTTCATCTTTTGATTCATTTATTCATTTACATACTCTTAATTGTATTGTTTATGGTCTGTTTTAGGGAATCTATTTACTTTTATTACATTTTTTAGCCTTAAGTTATATATATTTTTTACATCTGTAATGGTTTTGATTATCATAGTCCTAAAATAATATTTCAAAGGTAAAAAGGTACTTAGATAAAAAACTTAATAGAAACACTGAATGTTTAAGACACATTAACAGGAACACACACATAAATGTTTCTTATACATGTGTATGTGTTTTAACCTAAGAATTTCATACAAAAGTAATTCATTAAAGGTTATATTCACCCAAAAATGAACATTGTCATCATTTACTCACTTTCGTGTTGTTCTAAACTTGTAAGAATTAATTTATTCTGTTGAACACAAAATATATTTTGATGAATGATGATAACCAGTGGTAGTTTATGTCCAATGATGAACTCTGCTGTTCTCAGCACTCGCTGAAGAGCTTTGAGGTCCAAGGAAGAGAAGTTGCCGTACCATACAGTGATGCAGCTGGTCAGAATGCTCTCAATATTGCTTAGTAGAAGTCTGACATGATGACAGAGGAGATGCCAAACCTCTTCAGTCTCCGCAGGAAGTAGAGACGCTGACGGGCTGTTCTCACTGTGGTCTCTGAGTGAAGGCTCCAGGAAAGATCCTCAGAGATGTGAATGCCAAGGAACTTGTAGCTCTTAACTATCTCTCCATTGATGTGAATGGGAACATGACCCTCTCTCTGTGACTTCCTGTAGTCCACGATCATCTCCTTATTCTTACTGATGTTTAGAGATTGTTATCAGCACACCATGCTGTGAGTGCATTAACCTCATCTCTGTAGGATGTCTCATCACCATTAGTGATGTTGTATCATCAGCAAATTTAAGGATGATGTTGGAGCTATTCTTAGCAGAGCAGTCATAAGTGAACAGGGAATACAAGAGAGGACTGAGTACAGATCCCTGTGGGGCACCAGTGCTGAGTTTGAGTTAGGAGGATGTGTGATTGCCAATTCTAACCACCTGGGATCTGTCGGTCAGTAAGTCTAGGACTAAATGACTATTAAGTTTTGACTGTCAATTTTGCTAAATGTTTGGTAGGGATGGTTTTATATACAGCGCTGTAATCAACAAACAGCATCCGCACATAGCTGTCTCTTCCCTCCAAGTGTTCTAGTGCAGAGTGTATGGCCATTGCAATGGCGTCATCAGTGGATCTGTTAGAACGGTAAGCAAATTGTAATGGGTCCAAGGTGTCAGGCAGAGAGGAGCAGATGTGGGATTTGACTAATAATAATAATAAGTTTTATTTATATAGCCCCTTTCCAGAGCTCAAGGACACGTTACAATAAACAAACAACAATAAAGGCAATTGACAAAGAGAGCAGACAGAACAACAATAGGCAAATGAGAGTGCAAGTACAGTAAGTGAGAAATTGGGTAGATGGGGCAGCAACCAGCAGAGAGAAGAAGAAAAAAAAAACACACTAAGAACTATAACATTCAGAAAATAGGTGTGTTTTGAGCATGGATTTGAATTCAGAGATAGTGTTAACAAAACGGAGTGATGGGGGGAGAGAGTTCCACATTTTGGGCGCAACAACACTGAATGATGAAAAGTGCATTGCAGTAATCAAGACGTGAGGTGACAAATGCATGGATGACAGTTTCAGCATCTGAGATACTGATAAAGGGACAGAGCTGAGCGATACGACGTAGATGAAAGAATGCCAATTTAGTGATGGAATTAATGTGAGAGCCGTTTGAAGCACTTCATGATGACTGATGTCAGTGCTACAGGGCAGTAGTCGTTCAGGCAGGAGTCAGTTTTTTTGTGGGGGGGAACAGGGATGATGGTGGTTTGCTTGAAACATGTGGGGATCACTGTAAGTCTCAAGGAGAGGTTGAAGATGTTGGTGAAGACATCTGCTAACTGGACAGCACAGGCCCTCACGACACGTCCGTGTATGCCATCTGGACCTGGAGCTTTGCGGCCGTTGACTCTCTTGAAGGCCTTACTCACTTTGTGTGTGGTTAGAACCAAGGGGCAGGTGTCAGTGTCAGCAGGTATTTTCACAGCAGGGAATGTATTGTCTGCCTCAAAGCGAGCATAGAATGTATTGAGCTCATCTGGTAAGGAGGCAAAGACACACCACTGCTTTTCCTTCCTTTGTAGTCCGTGATATAACGCAAACTGCTCCACATGCGTTGGGGGTCAGAGCCATGATATTCTGACTCCACTCTGTCCCTAAAGTCTCTTTTGGCTGATTTTGAAGGTCATACCTGGACTTCTTGTAAGCAGTTAAATCCCCAGAGTTGATGGCAGCAGTTTGTGCTCTTAATTTGGCATGCACCTCACTGTTGACCCATGGTTTTCTGGTTTGGAAATGGTTTAACATTAATGGAAGGGACAACATCCTCTGTGCATTTGTTAATGTAGCCTATCACAGAATCTGTGTATTCCTGTATGTTGTCTCCTACTGAATCTTGAAACATCTGCCAGTCTGTGGAATCAAAGCAGTCCTGCAGTTTGGAGATGGCCTCTTCACTCCATTTGTAGACTGTTTTAGAAACCATTTTTTCCTTTTAGAAACCGTTTTTTCCTGTTTGAGGCATTGTCTGTAGGCTGGTAAGAGCAGTATGCTAATGTGGTCTCCTTTGCCGAATGCTGGACAGGCGATGGGTTTTTTTGTAACTGTCCTTTAGTGTTGAATAGCAGTGATCTAATGTTTGATCACCTCTTGTGGGGAAATGTATGTGCTGGTAGAATTTGGGAAGAATTTTCCTCGTATTTACCCTGTTAAAATCCCCAACAACGATGAAAGCAGAGTCGGGATGAGCAATTTCCAATCCGTTTATGGTGCTGTACAGTTCGTCCAATGCTTCAGTTTTGTACACGTGAGGCGGGATGTAAACAACTGTGAGAATGACTGAATTAAACTCCCGCGGGAGGTAGAAGGGACGCACTTTAATGGAGAGCAGTTCAATCTCAGGGGAGCAGTGTGTAGATAAAACTGTAACATCAGTGCCCCAGCGAGTGTTAATCATAAAGCAACCGTCTCCACCTCTGCTCTTACCGGAGTTTAGCTATCTGTCATGACAAAAAATTGACAATCCAGGCGGTGTAATGGCCATATCCGGTACTTCTGAGTATAACCACGTCTCACAGAAAGCCAGAACGCAGCAGTTATGATTGTCCCGCTTGAATGTGATTCTCGCATTAAGTTCATCAAGTTTGTTATCCAGAGACTGTATGTTGGGTAACAAGATGGTAGGGAGAGGAGGATTACAACTTCTTTCCCACGATCTGCATAGAATTCCAGCACGCTTACCTTTCCTCCTTTTCCGACGGTGTCTTAGGATGCAGGCCAGCAACAAAGGGAGCACGTAGACACTGAAGCTGGAGTTCTGAGGCGGCGTTGTTTCTGAACCAGTTTAAACTAGATCAGATATCCACTCTGCAAAAAATGAAATCTTGCCAAGTCAAAAAATCTTAAAATAAAAAAAGAATTCTTGTTTTTTTTCTTCTAAGATAAATTAACTAGCCTAGAGCTAAAAGCAAAAGATTATTTTGCTTGTTTTGAGAAAATATAACTTGAATTTTCTTATTACTTGAAAATGCCAATTCTAGTGATTTATTTAAATGAATTAAGTATCTTTTTAAAGTACATGGTATATTTTGACACAGTCTATCCTAGAATCAGAAATTTCAAGCCATACTTTCTTATTTTAAGAGCACAACATTTATTTTTAGATAATGTTAGCACATTCAGACTCCTATTTATTTTATTTTTTTATTGTTTCCTACTTTATATCGAATTAATGCATGAGGAATTTATATAGCGCTTTCATATGTACTACTGTACACCCAAAGCGCTTTACAATCATATCAGGGGATCGCTCCTCAACCACCACCAGTGTGCAGCATTCACTTAGATGATGCGACGCCAGTGCGCTCACCACACACAAGAGAGGAGAAAGAGTAATAGACCAATTCAGTGAATTAAAGATTTAGTTTGAACAAAATGAGAAACAAGAACTTGCAAATCAGAGAAACATAACATTTTATTCGGTGCGGACAACTGTCAATTTATAGACAACATCTTGTACACCAAACAGCATCCAGTAACTTCATTTTAAAAAATTTGTTCACCCCAAAATTAAAATTTCCTGATAATTTACTCACCCCAATGCCATCCAAGATGTTCATGTCTTTCTTTCTTCAGTGGAAAAATAAATTAAGTTTGAGGAAAATGTTTTAGGATTTTCTCCACACAATGGATTTTCAATGGTAACCAAAATGTTGAAGTCCAAATCAATGGAGTTTCAAAGGACTTTAAAGTGCTCCAAATGTTCTCCTCAATCCCAGGAGATTTAAGAAAATGAGCGATGGATTCACTAGATAAGGCCCTATTGCTCAGCTGGGATCAAGTCATTTGAAGCGCTTTAAAACTGCATTGATTTGGACTTCAAAATTTTGGTTGCAATTCAAGTTCATTGTGTGGAGAAACGTTTTCCTCAAAATTAATTGATTTTCCACTGAAGAAAGACAGACATAAGCATTGTGGATGGCATTTGGGTAAGTAAACGTTTATTAAATTCTCATTTTCGGGGTGAACTAATTCTTTAACAATAACCAAGTACACACTGAACATATATATTTTTTTTCCTCTTTTAGATCAGTACAGTCAGGTAAAGTAAAAAAAAAAAAAAAAAAAAACAAGGAGAGAGGAAACTGACTGTGCATTCCCTTTACTTTTCTGTTTTCCAGTAAATTAGCAGTT